>NW_027137058.1:0-236661 GCF_040869045.1 Eurosta solidaginis | reverse complement strand
AGGATATAAGCGGGAGATACCTTCTCATCGACAAGTTATCGGTTTGTTATCGGTGTGTTAACGACGAGTTATAGAAGAGTAATCTATTTTTTTTTTTTTTCAAGTATAATAAACCAGCTAGGGGTAACAAAATTTATCGACGAGTTATCAGTTTGTTATGGAAACCCTATTTATTTACTATCGAAACGTTGTAGATTATTAAACTAAAATTATCGACATGTTTTCGAAAAGTATCAGTTTATTATCGACAAGTTATCGATTTGTTTTCCAAAATTTACCAATTTGTTACACAAAATTTACGTATATATTTTTATACTCAGCTGAGCAGGGCTCAATTAGTATATTAATTTTGTTCGCATAACTATACCACGTAACGGCATAAACTAATCGAGATAGATATAGACTTCTATATATCAAAATGATCTGGGTGAAAAAAGAAATTCATTTGTCCATGTCCGTCCGTCCGTCTGTCCGTAAACACGTTAACTTGAGTAAATTTTGAGGTATCTTAATGAAATTTGGTACGTAAGTTCCTGGGCACTCATTTAAGATCGGTGTTTAAAATGAACGATATCGTACTATAACTACTCCCACTTTTTCGATATCAAAATTTCGAAAAAGTGCGATAATTCATTACCAACGACGATTAGGGCAATGAAACTTGGTAGGTGAGTTAACCTTATGACGCAGAATAGAAAATTAGTAAAATTTTGGACCATGGGCTGCCACGCATCAAAGAAGGTAACTTAAAATTTTGCAAGCTGTAATATGGCAGCTGAGTATGTAATATTCGGTTAAACTCGAATTATCGATTTGTTATAAAAATGTATCGGTTTTTTATCGAAAATGTATAGAAGACTCAACGGCTATGAACAACTCATCGGTTTGGAATGCCTTGACTTGGCGATAACAAGCAAATAACAAAACGATAACTCGACAAAAATTTTGCTTCGACAGTAAGTAGTTGATATCCATTGTAATCGATACGAAGCCAATGAAGCATTTACCAAATAGGTCGAAATTGTTTATTTCTTGTAACTGTTTTGTTTTGAAAAATGGATATTTGTATTCATTGGTTACAAGGCTTTTGTATCTTGTTTTTTATATTTGTTTTTCTTGTACCAAAAGGTGGTTCAAAATTTCCCCAATATTTTATTATTCATGCCGTTGCTTTCACATACTTTCACATATTTAAGTTGAAGTGGTAAATAAAAACCGCGTTTTACTTATATAATGAAAGCGAATATATAAGCAAATACAATGAAATAAGTACAAGTATAACTTTTTACAACTCAACAATTTGAATATATACACTTTAGTTACTCGATGCACAGCTATAAAAATTACAAATCAGGTTTTTGCTATTTTGTTAAAATTTAATTTCTTATATTAAAGCGAAATATCTAGAACAGATGCAATTTCTTTCATGTGGCTTGATATTTGGTAAATCACATAAATTCCATTTGCATATTTGCTCTAATTTTTGTATATGGGTGTTGGGGGTGTTTGTGTGAGTATTCATTCCCAAAAGCACATGAGTACACATCAATACACATTTTAATTTTCGCCCAACATCTTAAAATCACTGACAATACAAAAGCGATAAAAAGAAATAAAGACTAAAAGAATGAAACAGTTGAGATGCAATAGTTTTTGGCTTTAGTATAATCTCCCTATAGGGAAATGCATCAAGCAAATACCAAAATGTACAACAAATTTTGTTCATGCAAAGTATGGTGGAGCGGTATAACTATCTTAAGAGATATTTTATTAAGGCCCGTGTTTTCAGTATAATTTCAACTCAGCTTGTCAGCTAAACTACGCTTAAACTTATTCTTCAGTTTTTCAGTCCACTTTAACTGAAGTTTAAGCTGAGATTAAGCGGCCTATCTCTACCTAAAATTTTGTAAACATCTCAGTTATTTGCGTTCGTTCCGAATGGCGTCGATTATGCCCAACAAGCATTTGGGCTTGAGTACCATAAGAGCTCATGTTGATAACTAGGCATACTTCTAAAATATCAAGAGGTGTTTCGAAACAGTTGAGAATCAAATTGAGAATCATAGCGTACTTAGCAAAAGAGGGAACTTTTTATAAAGCGAAAAATGCTATTACTTAAGTTGAAAAAATTTAATTCCCAAATTATGGCTCTCCAACTGGGCTCAAGTGTATGATTCCAATACTACAGTATTTTCAAGAAAATAAAATAAAATATATATAATTTATTTTTGAATAATTGCGCTTTATTACTGCTATCAATCAGGTGTTTATTTCTAACAATAAACAGCTGTTGACTTTGATAGTACCACCTTGGAGATTTTTTTTCAACTTCACCTCAACTCGATATCCAATGTAGCATATCAACTGGAGAAACGTGTTGAATATTCAGTTGAGAAGTGTACATTCCTCAAAATCTCTCAAAGGTTGGATAAAAATATGAAGATGCTAATGACTTTGGGGATCAACTCGAGAACTATAAATTTTAAAAACTTCCTAAAAGTTTGGATAGTGATATGAGAATGAAGTTGGATACCAATTCGAGAATTATCTGATTTAAGAATAACTACCTAATGATGTTTGATGTCACCCGAAGAACTATATATATATTTTACTTGAGAAATATCTTTTAAATGTTTGTTGGGTAAACCAAATCCCAGCAGTTGTCCTATCTACAAATTAACTAGATAATAAAAAACCAATGTTGCCGTCCAAAGAAGCCTACGCCAAAGGCGGCCTTTAACTGTGACTGAAAAAATGCTCAGTAGTTTAACTGGAGTTTAAATTTGACCAGAGTTTAAGCAAACATAATTTAAGCTTAGCTTAACCAACTACTGAAAAATAAGCAATATGCATTTCTGAGTAAATCATTCAAAAGAGATTAAGTATGCTGTAGTTTGGAAACTCTTCTACTAAATTTTTAAGAAGCTATTTCCAATATTTGGGCTCTTGCCTGTCACCCTTGTTGGGAGACAACCCCTCCGGTTAGCGGTGAGTAAATTCAACACATCTTAGCCTTGTCGTCTGGATAGGCAAAATTTGATACTTTGAACTTTATCCACAAATATTTGAATTTTTATTTAACTCGTCGCACACTCTGATACCCAGAAATTTGAATTTTGATTTATAAATTTTAAAATGAATAGGAACTATGAGGTCTTATAGGCTTAAAATTATGTTCGTCTAGCCAGACGACAGCGCTAAAATGTGAGATAATCAACGTTGGTACAAAAAAGGAAAAAAATTAAATAAAACGACAAAAAAATAACGATTTCCGAATTATTATAAAGATCGCATCTAAACTTTAAAAATCACTAAAGCTTTTCATGATGGGGTGGGTAGCGGTAAAGTTATTCCCGAAAATAAAGCCTTCTCGTCTGGCCAGACGCTAAAATCTATCGGATGGTTAAGCTAACTGGAACCATCTTAACATGGAGAAAATGCAAAATATGTTATATCTATTATTTGATCAATAAAGCTATATTCTCACATTTTGGGGCGGGTTATATCACTGCATATAATGTTTTCCAAACGCTTCCTACTTTCCTCATATCGCCAATTTCAACAGTGCTCCAGAGAGCTGCCTTATAATTAATGGACCGTTTACAAAACTCCGCCTTAGTGCTATTCTCTATGTTAAAAACTTTATTTACTAATATAATTGGTCTTAACCGTTAAATTTACATTTTTTTCCACATGGTACTTTAAGCTGAGTGGGCACGCACTTAACCTCTGCTTCCATAGGCGAGTTCCGATAAAAATACTTTCATAGAAGGAGTATTATCTTTCATTTGCATAATTTGAGCTAGCCAGCGTGGCCGCTCTGTTACATTTCGCTCGACTGTGTTTGTATCTGCATAAAATACGTACAGCTTATCATTAATTCTTTTTCGATACTCGCCCTCATCAACACGCAGAGGTCCATAAACCTTTCGAAGAACTTTTCTGTGCATGCATATAGCAGAGCGGTACATTAAGTGAACTTTGGAGTTTGACTTTTGATTGCCCTGATAGGAATTAACCTTTCAATTGCCTACCAAGTCCAAAGAAGCATTTTTTGGCAAGAGCGAGCAATCGCTTCGATTGCTCCAGCATAGTAGGTTCCCCAAATAAACGTAGTCATTAATGATATCAAAATTATGGCTGCTAACTAAAGCTGCCTCTATGCTTAATAACTGTAATTACATTGTCCACATTCACCATATAACCCACCCTTTACACATTTTTTTGTAGTGTAGACTAGGCAGAACTTACGCCAATATACGCTTGTAATTCCACAGCTCTTACAGAATATTGTTTCGAAGCACTGCTTCTAAAATAATTGTCGCCAGCATCAAATAAAAAAAACCGCAGGAAAATGGGGTCATCCTCTCTGAAACATCCTCAAGCTTCGAACAATTCGGAGGGATTCTTTCTAGTTCTGACTGAATTTTAGCAGCAGAAACAAAATCAGCCATAGCAATAAGAAGGCAGTTAGTTTTCGTGCCATCGACGAATGCAGATTTGAGATCGACCTCTCCGGTCGTGTATGTGAATTCTATTTTCTCATTTTTTTTTTTTTTTTTTGTATAAAATTTAGCGCATTGAAAATCTCGGCGATTATAGAAAATTTTCAATCAGCCATTTAAGAATGGTCTTATGTTTTTCGCACAAAAGGCTTGACAGGATCTTAAATGCAATATAGAAAACGCTGCTTCCACGATATTTTGCACGATTTCTCTCTTTTCGGAGAAGGCAAAGAACACTCTGACTCTAATAGTTAGGCCTGCACCCGTTCGACTATATTTTGCATAGAAGCTGATGGATATCCCTGAGAAACTCCTCGCAGCTCTACTTGAATAGATCCGCACTAATTTATAAACCCACTGATAATCTAATACAATCTTACAAACAAAGAGACCTAGCTTGAAACTAGTACCCACCAATATACTCAACAATAGTCCCGACTGGATTGTTACTAGTTAAGAAGGATATTATAGGTCTGATAAAATCTCACAGTGCCTTATAAACTGCACCGAATAGCACAAAGCATAAGTTTCAAAAATTCAAATGCCTTAGAATAAAAAAGAATATAATGCATGTAATATAATGAAATGTAACAGAGTATTTTTTAAATTGTAATGGAAATCAATACAAATTTGGTAATGTACACAATACATCAACAAGCTTCTTAATTCAATCTATTACAAAACTATCTGCATTTGTTTGATGACTTGCAAGATTTATTAGGTATTGCCTACCACCTTCGCCAAAAGCTATTGCCTTGAGATGAACATCCGGGTTAGTATAGTACACAGAACCTCATTTGTCATATTTTTTGTATGTAAAGTTTTATAAATTACCTCCAATCCAAATAGAAGTACGTGTATTGCTACATAGCCTAAGCTGAGAGTTAGAACTTAAGGCGCCATTTGCGTAAGTGATTTTGCTATAGCACACAAGGCAAAGTGAACAAAGTAAGATTCTACTAAGGCCGGGAGCTGCAAGACGTTAAGGAAGTACATATGAGCAGATAATCGAAAGGAAATTGAGTGTTGCGTTGTGGTCGAGATGATTATGGTACATTTACACAATTACGCGAGTTTCAGTGCTTTTGTAATGCTAATTGATTGGCATGATTTTAAGTAAAAAAATTTAGTTTAAAGAGAGTAACTTGAATGTCAACAAAAACAATAATTTGATTATATGAAAAGTGTAAATAGTAAAAAAATGTTTACTTATACTCACCGATAGATTCTGGCGGCTGGGCAGACGAGAAGGCTATATTTTCGTGAACCACTTTACTGATACCCCCGATCATGAAAAGCTTTACTGACATTTTAAGTTTAGAGACGGTCTTTATAATAATTAGAACATTGTTTTAAGCCTATAAGACCTCATAGTTCGTATTCATCTCAAAATTTATCAATAAAAATTCAAACTTATTTCTGGATAATCACAGTGTGAGACAAGTTTTCTTCAAAATTTAAATAAAAACCTAAATATTTGTGAATAAAGTTCAAATTGTCAAATTTCGTCCGGCCAGACCACTACGCTAAAACGTGTTGAATTTATTCACTGCTAATCGGAGGGTTAAATAACATAACATGCTATTTTTCAGTACAAGTTCAACTCAGTTTGTCAGTTAAACTACGCTTAAACTTATTCTGCTGTTTTTATTCCATTTGAGCTGAAGTTTAAACTGAGCTTAAGCGGCCGATCTGGCAGGGTTATACTCTAGTTAACCTATCAGTTATTTGCGTTCGTTTGATATGGCGCCGAATATACCCAACAAGCATTTGGGCTTCAGTACCATTAGAGCTCATGTTTATAACAAGGCATACTTCTTAAATCTTAAGAGTTGTTTTGAAACAGTGGCTCAACTTGAGAATCATAGCGTGCTCACAAAAGAAAAAATTTTCCATATAGCAAAAAATGCTATTACGTGAAAAAATGATAATTCCCAACTTTTGGTCCTCTAACTGAACTCAAATGTAAGATTTCAATGCTACAGTATTTTCACGAAAATAAAATAAATATATGCAGTTTATTTTCTATCAATCACGCTTCATTACTGATATCAACCAGCTGTTTTTCACAATAAACAGTTGATGGCTTTAATGGTACAGCTTTGGAAATTTTTTTTCAACTCCACTTCATCTCGATATCCATTTTAGGATGTCAACTGGAGAAATGAGATAGATATTCATTTGAGAACTGTACATTTCTCAAAGTCTCTCAAAGGTTGGATAATAAATTGATAGTGATAATAATGTTGGAGATCAACTCGAGAACTCCAAATTTTACGAAATTTCTCGAAGGTTTAATAGTGTTTGGAGAATGAAGTTGGATATCAACTCGAGAACTATATATATATTTCGAAGCAAATATATTTTTTCCATGTTTGTTGGGTAAACAAAATCCAGCCATGCCATTTCTACAAATTATATAGATAATAATAAAACCAATATTGCCGTCCAAAAAACTTACCCCAAAGGCGGCCTTAAACTATGACTGAAAAACTGCCCAGAAGTTTAGCTGAAGTTTAAATTTGACTAGAGTTTATTCAAACTTAGTTTAAGCTTAGCCTAACCAACTACGGAAAATCGGGCCTTTATCTTACACATACATTTCATTTTTTTTCGTCCGCGTGTTAAAGCATTCTTCACATCTACAGCAACTGCAAAGCGAAAGGGTACTGCCTTTTAGTTACCTTAGAACAATACCGCTAACTGTGCAAAAATTTTAGATGCACTGGAGGGCATACGCAGCATCATTAAAGATTGATAGCTAGAATATGACACATCAGCTGGTACGACAAAGCTCCGGGTCACAGACGTTCCAATTTGTATGTTGGGTCTTCAACCTTGGCTCTGGCGACAAGGATTAAAACTCGTGGAATAAAAAGTAAGGGTAGTGTTGATATCAAGCAGAAAATTAGCAAAGCAATTCCTCGTTAAAACTTGTAGCCATATAATTATTAAACGAGCAGCAGTAGAATATCTGGGAATTATGATAGAAAGGAGGCCATAATTCAAAGTCCACCAAGAGTATGCAAATGAAAAGGCATCAAAAACTGTACAATTATTAACAAAAATAATGTAAAATTCACGAGGACCAAAGCAAAGATGGCAACAGTTACGAGCAAGGTTTGTAAAAAGCCAAATACTCTATTGTGGTACTTTTTGGCAGCAGTCCACATAGTATTCGTTATACTTCAGCTGAGATAAGTCAACGTACCACCTATACGCGCCCCGAGTATGCAGTGCATTTAGAACCGTCTCAGACGAGGCGGCAGCGCTTGTAATAGCAGTAATATATTCAATCAACCATATTTGCAAAATAAGCGCTCTGGAACGCGAGAAATCAGCACAACAAAGAGGCAGCTGAGATGAAATAGTTCTACAAAAAGGCGCTTCATACATTGGTGCACCTAATACAATTCCTAACCAAGCTCGGTTCAAAAAATAACATATGCGACCACTGCGGAAGATGTGTACCACGTCCCTTTTGAATGCCCGTGGACCTATGGCTTCGATGTAGCATATTTGGGTATACTCCCGAGAAAATCGTGGCTCATATGTGCCAAAGTATCGTTAAATTAACGGGTGCGATGTCATCACAGACACAGCGAGTTGGCTATGACGCCTGGAAAGGCTGCGCCGCAGAGGTAGCGACTTAGCGAGGCTATAATGGTTGAATGGGCTTTGGTGGCAGCGCTGAAAGATCGGTCGATCGATTTCCAATCATCTACATAGATAGTCTAGGCTGATGTACGGACTTAAGGCTTGGTCTCTCCAACCGGCGAAATAACAGCATCGTGTTAAGTTTATTACCTTACCTTTCTTTAACAACGATTGGAGGCAAGGGTCTTATAGATAAGCGTCACCAATCGCAGCGAAAGCAAAAAGCATGGATACGAGAACTGCAAAGTAACGCCAGAAGAAGAAGATACTAGTGCCTTTCCCACCTCACGCCGTAATAATTGACGATAGTTCCCGGGGGAACGATTGTAAGACAGTGTTGGCTTCATCATAAACGAGGCTTATCTCCCTTGGCTTGACGAATGTGGTGTAGTGTTAAACACTCCGGATGCCGAGAGCGATACACTCTCGGTATCTGAGTTTGCGGGCCAGTTTTTTACGGTCATGGACGAGCAGCTTCTGCAGGAATCCGACCCGTCGGATACCGAATTCGACGATACTATCGTAGAGGATGCATCCGACGATGCGGATTAGCAGAGGATGGACGTCGATGCCTCAAACGAACTTTAACGGGCACGCAGGTACTGCAGATAAACCTGTACCACTCTAAGGCAGCCTCGGCTGTCCTTATCTTATGCCTCAGAACAACGTATGAGGACGTCGTTCTAGTCCAGCTTGGGTCGTTGTCAGCAAGATCTGTGGATTCTTTTCTAAGGACTACCTGCTGGTGACACCGCCCGTGACAGGTAGAATCAGATCTTGTATTCTAATAAAGAAAAATCTAGTTTTTATTTTACTATCTCTTTTTAGCGACGAGGACTTCACCTGTATTAGCCTCGAGCTACAGGGTCAAACAATCTGGCTGATGTCCGCCTATTTTTCGCACGATCGCCCAACTTCTGTGCAGGACTGGCTATGCAAAGCGGTACGGGATGCCCACAGAAAAGTTTTCCCGATAATAATTGAGCCGATGCCAATGCACATCACACTGCTTGAGGCTCTGCCGATATTAACAATAGGGGTGAGTTTCTTTTTGATTCTATTATAAATAACAATCTAAGTATATGCAACTCTGGAGACAAACCAACTTTCATCACCCCAAACAGGAAGGAGGTTCGAGATGTTACTCTAGTTTCAGGGGTATTCTCTGACCTTGTCAAAAATTGGAGAGTTTCCAACGAAAACTTCTACTCTGATCATAGGTGTATCATTTTTACTCTGCTCTTGCGTACACTGCCTAGAGTGGCTTACAGGAATAGGAGACGTACGGACTGGAACCTTTATAAAAAAGTTCAATCCTCTACTCTCCTAACAAATGCTTCTCATGGTAGGTCGAACCTACGGCTAACAGCTGATGAATCTCCTCCTTTAGACACAACATTTGCTTCTCTCGGTGAGCTAGACTCATCATCAAAAATACAAGAAGCAATAGATCTTATCACCAAATCTTGTAACGCTGCCTTCACAGTAGCTTGCCTGGAAATTAATGTAAGGGGTAAAAAGAAACTCTATTGGTGGAACAAAGAAATCTCCGAGCAGAGGGAAAACAACTGAAAACTCTTTAACGAGGCTAAGCGCACTGGAATCTGGTCCCATTATAAGGACGCTTTAAAATCCTTTAAGAAGTCAATCCAGAAGGCCAAAAGGGACTCCTGGAAGAACTTCACCAATGACATCGAAGAAGTCTCAGAGGCCAATCGTCTACGAAAGGTCCTCTCCAAAAACCCCATACATCCCAGCTGCATTCGCACAGCGAACGGAGAATGGGCCACTTCTAGTACGGAAATTCTGGAAACCCTGGTCAGAACTCACTTTCCAGGCTGCAGATCTCAACCATACCTCTTAAACACGCAATCTAATCCAGGGCCGTTTCGACCCCTGGACCACATTGTAAGCGAAAAATTAGTTATCTGGGCAATCAAGTCCTTTAAACCCTTCAAATCTCCGGGAATGGATGGAATATTTCCCGCTGAGTGAGAAGCTGCAAGTGATCTTATAAGACCGCTGCTAGCTAAAATCTATAAGGCTTGCCTCAACTTGGTATATATCCCCACGGAATGGACCAAGGCAAAGATGGTCTTTATACTCAAAGGAGGCAGGATATCGGGCAACAGTCCAACGTATTTCGGACCAACAATTCTGACCTCCTTCCTCCTAAATGTTCTAGAACGATTGCTGGACGCCTATATTAGACGATCGGCAAATAAGGCACTAAACTCCAACAACCAACACGCCTACTTTAAGGGCAAATCCGTAGAGACAGCTCTACATTCTATCACTACTGAGATAGAGAAGGGTCTTGCCTTTAAAGAATTTACGTTGGGTATCTTTCTCGACATAGAAAGAGCCTTCAACAACGTTCTCCCAGCAGCAGTCACAAAATCTCTACGTTCACTAGGGGTGGGAGAGCCTCTTGTGAAATTGGTCGAGCTCCTTCTACACAAGAGAAGCATTATCTCTGAGCTGGGCAGCTCATCGTTAATAATGTATACCAATAGAGGAAGCCCCCAGGAGTGCGTTCTTTCCTCTCTACTATGGAACCTGACGGTGAACGCTTTGTTATCTATACTACAGCCCACCGGATGCCAAGTCATTGCATATGCCGGCGACATAGCCTTGACAGTTACCGGCAAACACCTCCCGGTGCTTGGCGAAATCTTGCCAAATGCTCTTAATCTAACAAACACTTGGTCAAGGGAATGCGGACTCAGCATCAGCAGTGAAAAAACTGAGATGGTGCTTTTTACCCGCAAACGCATTATACCGGAATTTACCCTCCCGTCCCTAAATGGGAGGGAAATCAAACTCTCTACCGAGGTTAAATATCTCGGAGTTATTCTAGACAGGAAGCTTGACTGGAAGCGAAATGTTGAGGAACGATCCAGGAAAGCCACAATGGCTCTCTTCGCTTGGAAGGCGGCAATCGGAAAAGGTGGGGTCTCCAGCCACGCATAGTCCATTGGATCTACACGGCAGTGGTGAGACCCATACTCTTCTACGCCGTCACCGTATGGTGGGCGGCACTCGATATTGAATCTGACAAGAGCAAAGTAACGAGAGTGCAGAGGAGGGCGGCAATGCTTACCAGCGGTGCCCTTCCCTCCACTCCCACCAAAGCTCTTAAACCATATCATTCCTTCTCCCAACTGATCTATATGGTAGATACTGTGCCTCTTGCAACGCGGCAAGGCTCACCGCTATCGAACAATGGAGGGACTGCAGGTTTGGTCACACCCAGATTCTGAAGCAGGTCCCCGAAACCTTCTTGGACTTGGGCCATACAACGTCGTCCCCTTGCTGGGACAACAAATTTTCCACAAGAATCCCAGAGAGGAACGAGTGGGCAAAAGGCGTGGAGCCGGGATTTCATGAAATCTCCGTTCTTACAGATGGCTCTAAACTATAGAACAGAGTCGTCATCGGAATATTCTCGGAGAAGCTTAATCTAAGCGAGAGCTTTCGCTTACCCGACCACTGCAGTGTTTTTCAGGCTGAACTCATAGCTATCGAGGAAGCAGCCCTCTATCTTGCTAAACTGCAGGTGACCAATTCTATTTCAATTTTCTCTGACAGCCAAGCTGCCATAAAATCCCTGCAATGCAGTAACACCTCGTCACTAATGGCATTGAAGTCCAGAGAAACGCTCAACAAACTAGCTGAAAATTGCAACATAAGCATAATATGGGTTCCTGGCCACTGTAACATCTGAGGAAACTGCGCCGCGGATGAGCTAGCTAGGGAAGGCACCAACCTGCAAACAATAACCTCCGCTGGTTCGGCCAGCCCTCCTCTAAACACTTACAAACACCGCCTGCGATCTCTTTTCACGGATCAGGCAAACGCCAGATGGGCCATGGAACCTACATGTAGTATATCCAAGCAAATCTGGCCTAAGCTGGATGAAAAGAGATCGCAATCGGTGACATTGTTAAACCGTATCTCTATAAGCCAACTAGTGGGCCTTCTTACAGTTCACTGTCTCATGGGCACCCACGGTACCTATATGGGCCTGCAGACAAATGTCTTCTGCCGCAGCTGTAGGGAGGAGGAGGAGATAGAAAGCGTAGAGCACTATCTGTGCCACAGTCCCACACTATCAAAAACCAGGTACCAATGCCTCCACAGACAGTCTTTGGGTGCCTTGCGGAGCTTGAATCTATAAACCCAAACGACATCTTGCGTTTCATTAGGCAAACGCGCTGGTTTGGCCTCACTAGAGTCTAAACTTTCTTCTTCTTCGAAAGTAGGGTTACAGGAAATAGGGGCCCCCGCGTGGTAGCGCAACGGGCCACAACGGCCTACGTGAGTCTCCGCTCGGACAGCGGAGACAGCCACTTTAACCTAAACTAACCTACCCTACACTGACTTTTGAGCTTATGATGCTTCCTCCTACTTACTAAGAAAAACAAAAAAACCTGTGAAGAGAACACCGGAAAGATTCTTAAATCTTCAATATAAATAAATTTTAAAAAATTATTTTACATATTTGCTTATTTTATTTACTTCCTAAAAAATACCGTTAAATCACATAAATAATGCGCAGTGTAAATGTGTCATTTTAATTACTTACAAATCATTAATTTGATTGATAATACGTGACATTTACAACATTCAAAATAGCAGAGAATAAAAAATGCCTACACAAATCTAAACACCTATTTAAAAAGTGAAATATTCAGAAGCAAAGAAAATCGAAAACAAATGCTAAAGATGTGCCTGTTTTGTGTACACTTGATAAAGCTTTTAAATCGCTTTTAAGCACAGTAACCGCTGCGTGAAAGTTGTGAAAGCCGCAATGTAATTTTGTTGGTATAAGCTGAGCGAAGTGCGTACATTGTGATTTTCGCTGTTGTGACTTCACCAATACTACTTAAACAATGGCACATAGACTCACACAAACACGTAGCCATCAATTGAGCAGCGAAGTGAAAAAGAAGCAGCATTTCGTTCCCAAATGGCAAACAAAAGTGCAATGTTGTTCGCGCTGACGTTGGGTTGACTGATGGCGAAGAGTTGAGTCCTAAGTTTAAAAAACCAAATGCCATAGCACCAAATGTTAAATGGAGAGGAAATTATATTCCTAAAGATGTTACAAATTGTGCTTAGCTCGATGGTGTGAGGTAATGTAAATTGTTTGATAAATCTTACGCTTAAGAAATGAGTTTGCATGCGGCTTACTCACATTTGGCCATTTATATACAATAAGAGTTTCAAGTCGCCCACATGAAAACAATAAACAAAACAGAATTAAACAGAAATTAATTTTAGTTTTTATTTGGTGCAAAAATACTTATGCAACAAATCTATCCTAAAAATATTTTTGGATTTAATACTTGAAGTATAAATAAAAAGTAAGGACGGGACTGTATTCGGCTGTGCCAAATACTTCACACCTTTCATGAATTTGGCTGAACAATAAGCTTATCCCATTCGTAATATCCAAACAATCGGATCTATAAGATAAGAAATATATAGTGAACAGATGTATGTACATATATACCTAAGCGATTTTTAAGACAAATATAAAATAAAAAATTACATATGTCCTTTGTGTGAGGATGCGAAGTTTCAAGTTTTTTGTGGTCTGCGTGTAAAAGCTATGACCTCGATCACTTATTTCAAAAATACATGACGTAAGCGTAAGTATTTGATGAATTTTGAAGCTTCTAGCCGTAAAAAAGGGGGCAGAAATTACATTTTATATTGGGTATATAATATATGTACCACCGATCTCTATGATTTTTTAGACAACAATGTAAGCATTTAGTTAAATTAGAAGCCTCTAGCTGTTAAAATGGGGCAGTAATTACGAAAAGCTTCTTCTCTGAATAATCGGTTGTGGGGGATATATGCAATATATACTACTGATCTCATCCATTTTTCAGGCAACAATACGTGCAGTATACGAAAGCATACGGTGAAGTTTGAAGCTTCAATCTGATAAATTGTGGAAGATATGACAAAAATCCTCTTTTCCGAAAAATCAGTTAAATAGGGGATATATGCTATAGTGGTCCGGATGCGGCCGTTTCCGAAAAATGTCTAATCGGACATCTAAATATACCCGCTCTACTTTTATCAAGATATATCAAAAATTGAAGGACTAGTTTGCATACAAACAGACAGATGGACATGGCTAAATCAACTCAGCTTCTCATCCTGATAATTTCGGTATATTTATATATGTTTTCCTTTAAGGACTTAAAATTTTGAGATTCGTGAAGAAGTTACTATACAATTTCATATTCATGAAAAGTATACAAATGCATATGACTTTCGATGCTTTCTAGCAGCCAACATAACATAGTGGTATCCCTGAGTTTTTTTTTTTTTTTTTTGAATCGAGATGCGCCGAAAAATTTAGCAAGCACTGATTTCGCTAACAATCTTCATGTGATTCCGAAAGGAACCAGGACTGAGTCCGGGCGTGGGCGCAAAAAAAAAAATACAAATATATTATAATCAGCAGGCCCGAATGTTTTCTGTAGCTTCTCATTATAAATTCTGAGTTGCTTTATATTATAAAAAATCGCATGACTCCCAGACTCTAGCTGAAATAAAATAATTTAAAAGAATTTTAAATAAAACGTTTTTATTGAAAACAATACTTGTATGAATTGTTGAATAAATTCCGAAATGACAGAAAATATTTAGGTTGGCCTAGGTACTAGTCATCACTCTCCTCATTAATCTAGGGCGTTGATCAGACAAATAAATAAAAGCGTGGGTTGCGTCAAATTTCTATTGAAAGTCAACGATTAATATCTTTACAAAACATATTTTCATATATATTGTTAGGACTATTAGCAAACTAAGGGGTGCTGCTATCTCTAAGCCGATGCTAAACAGTGATATCATGCACACCCATTGATCAATCATTATGTATCTACATAAACGAAACAATAATTGCGTCTACACACATGTACCATGTACGTATACGAGCAGCGGAGAATCAATGCACAAACACATGCATATAACTGAGATACTCCTGAAAGTATGCAATAAGAGAGGCTATAAAATTGTGCAATTGTAGTTACAGCTGAGAAGTTAGAGAGCTGATGGCACCTAGTAGATTCTGAAAATGGAAGTGCCTAGAAGATGCAAACGTTGAAATGAGAGAGTATAAAAGCCAGCAAATGTAGAGGCGCTGGAATTCAGTTTGAGTTGAGCTATAAAGCAGTTATTGATTAAGCACGCAATCTGGCGGGCAATAGTAGAGTTTCATTTGAACTATCAATCAGTTTGGTTGTTAAGCAAACTAGTTGCAAAGTATAAGCGTTATTGTGAAGTACTTTAATAAAGCCCATTTTTCCATTATTCAATATTGGAATTATTTATTCAACTGGTGTCAGAAGAGGAATTGTTGAATAAATTCCTCAGATTGGGAATACAACTTGGACATGGCAAAGTTGAGTGAATTGACGATCCAGCAACTGAAGAAGGAGTTGGAAGTCCGTGGATTGGCTACTTCTGGAGATAAATCCCAGCTACAAAAACGACTAAGTGTAGCTATGGTATTTGAAGGAATCTACAATGCTGAGACTATGTCTTTCATTATGATAGCGACAAAACAACAACAAAAATGGAAGAAAAATACGAAACACCGCAGACAGTGATGAGCACAATATCTGTACAAACATCGACAATGGTATCTCAGCTGGAGTCACAGGAGGCACGCATTTCAGAAATGGCGTCGGAAATCTCATCTCAATTGGAAGAACAGAAGACATATATGTCATCTCAACTGGAATGTCGACAAAAATTTCGAAACAGGTATCATCGTAGCTCTTTGCGAAACTGGAAGAGCAGGATGCAAAAATTTTACAACTCGAGGACAAAATTGATGCAGAGGTAGAAGCGTTGAAAAGTCTTATGCAACAGTTACAACTAAATCGCCCAGCTGTTCCAGCGAGCAATCCGAAGGTAAAAACTCCATCTTTTGACGGCTCTGATCCTTTCGAGGTATTCAAGCTTCAATTTGAAAAGACGTCAGCAGTGAACAACTGGAATGCTGAAGATAAAGTTGCAGCTCTATTCGTAGCATTAAAGGGGCCAGCAGCCGAAATCTTACAGACGATTCCCGAGGGAGAGCGGAACAACTATGAAGCATTGATGGCCGCTGTCGAGAGACGTTACGGAAGCGAGCATAGAAAACAGACATAACAAATTGAGTTGCAAAACCGTTACCAAAAAGCAAATGAGACGTTACAGGAGTTTGCTTCGGATGTTGAAAGATTGGCCCATCTTGCAAATGCGGACGAACCCGTGGAGTACACCGAGAGGGTAAAAATCCAGAGTCTTATGAATGCATACGGGATGTAGAAACGAAGCGAGCGACATATGCAAACCCAAAACCCACATTCGCAGAAACGGTATCCCATGCGCTGACTCAAGAAACAGCATTGCTTCTGTGTAAGTCAGTTTTCAAAGCACGCCGTGTGGAGGTAGAAAGGCTAGAGTGGGTAGACGCAATATTGGAAGCGCTGAAAGGATCGCAAGGGCGGAGTGAAAAAGTTATCGAATGTTTCAAATACGGGAAGGAAAGCAAGCAGTCTTACCGTCAGAGGGAATGTGGATGGCAAGGAGCGTGTACTGACTGTAGATATGGGCGCATCTCATTCCTCGATTCGATCTGATTTAGTCAACAGGAGAGTAAAACCGTTACCTGGAGCAAGGTTGCGTACGGTCACAGACGAGTATAACCAAGTCCAGGGAGAAGTGATATGTGAAGTCCTAATTGGAAAGGTCATGGTTCTACATGGTTCAATCATATTGGGAGTGGACTTCTTAGTTGACCATGATATCAGGATCGATATGCCAAGAAAGATTATGTGCTATGAGAACCAGGATGTGCCACTTAACTTCAGTTTGGAAGAAGGGTTCAGCAGTAATCGAGTGCTGGTGAAAGAGATTCGACAAAAACCGCAAAAATCAAAGGCAGCAGATAGGGCAAGGGTTGATGGAACGAATAGGCCAAACCAATCAAAGCCGAAGGTACCTGCGAGAGAAAGACTGGCATCGACAAACCCTAATGGATGCACTAAAATGACTGAAAGAATTTTTCAGAAAGAATGCAAGGTTGGTTTCAAGCCAGCGCGCACTACTGTTTCATACCATCTACCGCATACAAACCACTGGGAAACGACGGATTAGAAGAGTGGTACATTTGGAGATGCTAGCGGCGTTTAGATCGGGAGATTTGTTTGATCGGGACGATCAGACTTAAGTGGAGGGCAGTGTTACGAATATTAGCTAACTAAGGGGTGCTGCTATCTCTAAGCCGATGCTAAACAGTGATATCACGCACATCCATAGATCAGTCATTATGTATCTACATAAACGAAACAATAATTGCGTCTACACATATGTACCATGTACGTATAAGAGCAGCGGAGAATCAATGCACAAACACATGCTTATATCTGAGATACTCCTGAAAGTATGCAATGAGAGAGGCTATAAAATCGTGCAATTGTAGTTACAGCTGAGAAGTTTGAGAGCTGATGGCACCTAATAGATTCTGAAAATGGAAGTGCCTAGAAGATGCAAACGTTGAAATGAGAGAGTATAAAAGGCAGCAAATATAGAGGCGCTGGAATTCAATTTGAGTTGAGCTATCAAGCAGTTATTGATTAAGCACGCAATCTGGAGGGCAATAGTAGAGCTTCATTCGAACTATCAATCAGTTTGGTTGTTAAGCAAGCCAGTTGCAAAGTATAAGTGTTATTGTGAATTTTCCATTATTCAATATTGGAATTATTTATTCAACAGTTTAGTTATTCGAACTTAGCAGAAGGGCAAATAAGAGGATTTGCAAGTAAAATCGTTACAATATATAAGTAATACCAACTGAACCTTAATGCTACGCCTCATGTTTTTAGAACCCTGTATTTATAATATTATCTCAGTATTATTATTACTCAATGTAAGTATTGTTTTCAATAAAATCGTTTAACTAAACATTTTTTTTTTAATTATTTCGTTCTACTGAAATTTCACTAACAAAATTTGAACTTATATGCTCCAAAGTACCTTAACGTCTCTTCTAAGGGGATTTGAATTTTTACTTATACTTCTCTTACAAATTTGAACTTATGTGCTCAAAAGTATTTTGATGTCACTTCAACCGGACTGTATGCAATATTTGTTCAATGAGCCAAATCGGACAGAGAAGTACGAGTTTTTTGAATACCTCAATTCTGGCGGCACATAGCGCGACTTTTTTCTACTAAAACGGTTTCTATTTCTGTATGTCATATGTGAGCCAAATGGAACCTCAAATACAATTTTTTTGAATATTTCGATCATTGAGCTACCTGGCGGTGATTTTTTCATATCTCGCATTCTAATCATGTATGTAATATATGACCCAAATATGAGCCAAATCGGAGGACAATACGAGTAATATCCTTGCAGCACCTAGCGGGATTTTTTTCCATAAAGCGATTTCTGTTTCTGTATGTAGTATGTGTTCCAAATATAAGCCAAATCTTATCTCGATCCGTGCAACACCTGGCGGGGATGTTTTTTTCAAATGTCACATTCTACTCTTGTACGTTAGAGCTCACAGTGTATATTAATTTTGTTCGCATAACGGTACCCCGTAACGGCACAAATTAATCGAGATAGATATAGACTTCTACATATCAAAATGATCTTGGCGAAAAAAGAAATTCATTTAGCCATGTCTGTCCCTGAACACGATAACTTGAGTAAATATTGAGGTATCTTAATGAAATTTGGTACATAAGTTCCTAGGCACTCATCTCAGACCGCTTTTAAAAACGAACGAAATCGAACTATAACCACCCCCATTTTTCGATATCGAAAATTTCGAAAAACTGAAAAAGTGTGATAATTCTTTACCAAAGACGGATAAAGTGATGAAACTTGGTAGGTGGTTTGGACAATGGGCTTGGCACCGCCTACTTTTAAAAGAAGGTAATTTAAAAGCCTTGCAAGCTGTAATTTGGCAGCTGAGTATGTAATGTTCGGTTATACCCGAACTTAGCCTTCCTTACTTGTTTTCTTATTATCTTATTGCCATCGGTTTCTGAACTATATTCCAAGTTACAAGCTTGTAGCTTATCGGGAAGTTACTTAAATTTCAATTACAAACTTTTATTCGCTACACAGAGTCAAGCTAACTTAAACCGTTTAAAAATACGACCTCTCACCCCGTGGACTACGTAGACATCATAAAAAATATTTGGAAAATTTCATCTTATTGACGTATCATAGTTTTTTCAAATTTCCGCTTAAACAATTCTCCACCCCCGTGTACGCTTTTGTGCCTAATAGGAGACAGAAGGGATTTCGGTTATCAAGATGTTTTGCAGTTAGAGGATATACTCGGCTGTATTTCAATGCAACCAAGGAGGAGAGCGACAACAGATTCACAAGCAATTTACAACAAAAACGCTAAAGCAATGCTTGGAGCAGAACTAGCAGAAATTTAAAGGTCGACAGTACCGTGCAGCATGGAGAATCGTCAAGCGCTTAGGGTCGACCCAACAGACATGCCGAGTGAGCGCTTGGTAAGAAACATTTTTTTTCGAATTCGATGTGGCCGCATATGATAATCAAATTTTTAGCAATGTAGTCCAAATGCATCATATAACTACTACAAAAATGTGCTGATAATGATAAACCAAACTTACATATTTGTATTTAATTATAAATATTCTGTCAAAAGAAGACATATATTTCCAAAATTTTCAATACAATGTAAGCAACCATAATAGGTCGTATATGACAAAGCGATATAAATGACTGTTAAACCTACTATAATTCTATGATAGTTCAAAGATCATGCAACCATTTCGCTGAATTAAATGGAATACAAGCGAAAATGGTATTATGTATTATATTCAATTCATTAGCGGGCGAAAATTCATTAAATGTTATTAATTGTGAGTTAGAGTGAAATCATGCAGTTAAGATACCATCGACAATATATAAATTTACAGCGTCATTATTGTTATGATAAATTTTTTATTAATTGAAAAACTTTTTAAATTAGAATAGAAGAAAGAAAAAAATTTTCTTAATGAAGACAAACAAAAAACCGCTGTGATGGCTGAATGGTTATAGCAGCGGCGCCTAAACGTTGCCGATGAAGGAATTTAGCAGTTCCCGAAATAGTTCTATACAACGAGCTTTGGCAGTTGTCTAAATTTTTTCTTTCTTCTATTCTAATTTAAAAAAAAAAAAATTTTCAATTAAGAAAAAATTTATCAAAACAATATAATGATAAAAAATTATTGTTAGGCCTTGAGCTCGATTCAAACCCGCGATCCAAAAATATTTTGTTTTACAGAGTTTGTAAATAAAAGTTTCACGGCAACTATTGAATAATAAAATCTGCGATATGTGAAACTGCCCCACAAACAACTCGAGTGATACACACCCTAACTCTTCAGCGTTTGGAGGTGATAGTACACCTTTTCCAACTGTTTCTGAGAATAGCGCAAATATGTTAAATAAACTGAACATTGAATTTTTAGAAATGGGCAAATGTATCTGAGAGATGGGCAAAAGTATTTGAGGGATGGGAAAATAAAATTGAAAAACGAACAAATGTATTTAAAAAACGGGCAAATGTATGTGGAAAAGTGTTTCATTAAGGTTTTAGATTTATTCTGTACATTTGCCCATTTCTCAAATATATTTGCCCATCTCTCAAAATAATTTGCCATTTTCTCAAAAAAATGTGCTTGTTGCTCAAATACATTTGCCCGTTTCTCAAATATATTTGCCCTTTTCTCAAATAAGTTTGCATGTTTCTCAAATACGTTAGCCCATTTCTCAAATACAGTTGCCCCGCTCTCAAAATCATTTCCCGTTTCTGAAATACGTTGGATTTTTTCGCAAATTAGTTTTGCCGATTTGTTAATTACAGTTGCACTTTCTCAAAAACAATTGCCCGTTTCTTAAATTCATTTGTCTGTTTCCCAGTTTTATTCGTCCGTCTCTCAAACACATTTGCTCCTTTCTTAAAACCATTTGCCCGTTTTTCAAATACGTTTGGCCTTTTTTCAAACAAGTTTGCCCAATTTTCACATACAATTGTCTTCTTCTACAAAATTTTCCCGTTTTCACAAAAAAAAACTTAAATAGATGTGATTGTATTTAAAGAAAACTCAATCTCATTTGTGCATGTATTTTAATTAAGGTTTATTGACGGCGACTACTGACGAAGATCCTGTGTTCAAGGTATTTCAATTATTGGGCGCGAATGATATCTGGATAGAAAATGGGCAAAATCACATGATAACCACTCCCATTTTTTCAATATCAAAAATTTCGGAAAATGGAAAAAGATTGATAATTCATTACCAAAGACCGATAAACTGATGACCCTTGATATGTGGGCTGAATTTATGACGAAAACTTTGAAAATAAGCCTGGCAGAGCCTACACTCGCAACCCGTCTATTAAAAGAAAGTCCTGATATCAGGTAAAAATTTGCCATGGTGGTTGTCTTTGCTTTGTCAAATTCGCAGAGGAAAAATTTAAAAGTTTAGCAAAACGTAAACCAGAAGCCGTCAGTATTACTTTGCACAAAAGTTTATCGGTTTGTTATCGGAATGCTATTGGTTTGTTATCGAAAATTTATATAATTTTTGAAGAAAAACATATCGTTTTGATATTGACGGTTTATAGGTCTTTTATGAAACAGATACCGATAAAACTTTACCATAAAATCGATAACATAGCCAGTCTAAAATAAACCGATAACATAGCCGTAACCCGGCTAAAAAAAACCGATAACAAACTAATTAGAAACCGATGACCCTAGTAATTCACCATCGATTATAAGCCAATAGTAGAAGATTAACTTGTCGGCACACAGTTTAAAATTTTAGCCTAAATATGAACCTCTTTTTTATAGCGTATCATCGGTATCATTGAAAAGTAACACGGTTTATGTTTGCGTGGGAAACAAGCACGTAGCAGTTGTTCGTGAACAACCGCTGTTGTTATAAGTTATGTTTGTTGAATTTTAGTTTTGCTTTTCGTTGTTTGTTTCGTTATGTTTGTTAAAGCAAATTTTTTGTTTCCACGAGTAGGCCGGAAAAGGTTGGTCACTTGCCCACAAAGCCAGTAAGCGTAAAGAAGGCATTTATACGACCGACTTTGCCTAGGCATTGGAGGGGACTATTTAAGAATAGCAATTCATTTAACCACCCGCTGACAATACATCTATGGACAAAAATACCTCGCAACCTAGGATTAATTTGTTGCTTTTGTGGGTGGTGAAGGTATACTATCCTGTCGAGATTTCTTTAACCCTCAAAAGGTTGTAGGCATTGCGAGGCCTTCCTCTTGGTTCACTGCAATCTGAGGTTCCCGTACATGGAAAGAAGTGTACAGGCAGTCGTTTAATACCTCTCGCCGCGGCAAGTGTACCAGCATTTCTTAGTGTATCTAACTTCTTTGAATATCGAAACATTTTTTAATTTTTAAATCCGACATGAATTTACAAAAAGTTTTCCTTAGTAGTGTTTATGCTCACATTCGTGAAGCAAGGAAATAACGCTTTTCTCCTCTACAAAAGATATTTAAGTATAAAAATTAAAATACTAGAGATTTCCTTCCACTTATAAAACACTCAGCCAACACTCAAATTTTACTACAATGTGCATAAAGCCTTAAAGCTTATGTACCACCAAAAATAGTAGTCACTTTATTGGAATTAATTTAATCTATAGACATTGCGCCCGCCAATATTACGACAGCCAACATACTACGAGCTACACACACTCAGCTCTCAAACCAAGTCACACTTGCGAGTGATGCCAAAGCAATGACTCCAACAAAGTGTCACTCAGCTTTTAAGTGATTCCTTTCTCATATCACATGCTGTTGCATCCATTTCGTAGCTATTGTCGTTTGCATAAAGTCGTATAAGTACTGCACTTGTTATCGCAAAAGACTATCAACAACGACAAATAGCTGCAGCAAAGGCCGGCTATGCAGGTTTAAACTGCAGTAGAAACGTGTAAATGGCTAAAACTATTAATGCTGCTCTTTCTGTTGTCTGGCGTTTCGGGGACCCCTTTGAGTCAACATCATTGTGGTAAAACATAAAAATTTGTTGCAGACCTTTTTTCCAAACAAAACCAAAACACATCGATACGTACAAACTTATGGTAGTATGGGTTATACATATATATACATTGTGTAAAGAGTAAAAGGAGAACAGCAAAAATATTAAAAAAATGCTTTCTTCAGACATCTGGTTTATAGCAGCAGAAGAATATAAACTATAAAATCGAAGGTTCTTTATTTTGATGTCGTTGTAGCGATACAGATATTCTCCACAGGTTTTCGGTAGTTCTAACAATAAGGATGGTTCTTTGCCGGATGCAAGCCGAGACCATCTGGGGAACGGTTTAATATGACCATACTGAATCTTCTAGACCATTCTAAAAATTATTTTTTGAGAAATACCACAAACTTCATAAATTGTAACGGGATTTAGGTTGAATTGGCCCGTCCGGACGTCACATGGACTGAATTTGACCAACATTTTTTCCTGCATTTCGCACTTTCTGCCTCTTCTTTTACAGACGAGGCTTAACCTATAAGCATGTGACGACAGAAGGCAGTTTCCAGTTTATATGCACATGCTGAGTCTTATATCTTCCCTATTGAAAGATAGAAGCAACTTTGTGAGACAAACGTCGTGGGATTTGGACATGATCTTAGAAATTCTATAGTCCCGCGCTTCTTCCCACGTCTTTCCTGCTTGAAAGATGATAAGTAATTCCTGTATCCGTTCGATTGCTCCCAAATGGATTGGGATGTCTACCATCGAATCACGGAGTGCTGCACCTACTAAATTTTCGCTGTGAAAACGATGCGTAGGATCTTCTTATTTTCAAACTAGACCACTTCCGTCAAAATTCCATCTGTATACACGTGTATTGTTTGATTTTCCGGTTTCGCACACTTCCGCCAACGCTCCAACTCTCTGGTGGCCCCAACATCTTTTTCGAAGCTCAGGCACGTGACCAGCTGCCCCGAGGACTTGAGGTTTGTAGCGAATGATTCTGCAGAATGGCATAAAACGCTTGTGTCAGGATATTTTTTAATGCCTCCGTTTTCCCAGTCCTTGCTATACGTTTTTTTGATATTCGTTTTATTTTTTAGCTGCCCACCAAGCTTGGGCGCTATAGTTAAACGTGGGCTTGATAATTGCCGTAAATATCCAGTGAAAGAATTTGGGTCCCACTTACATCCTAATATTTCATGCATGCAATGCCATGCAAAATTATACATAAATAATACTGTAACGGTTTTTTTCGCGCTGGTGGCTTACTCGACTACAGATGCGCAGACATGTTCATTGCGAAGCGCCTGATCCATCAGAGAGCTGGTTGTTGGTAGACATGTGACGCTTATGATGACCGAAACGCCCCCTGCATATGCCGTAAGTTCGACATTGGTGATAATACTCCACTTTGGAGCAGCGTTTCTCCATGAAAAAGGTTTAATGTCTTTGCTACGTAATTACTCTGCAGCTTAAAATGGAGCTGGTCCAATTTTTAAGGCAGGATGTACTTCAATCGAGTTTAGGAACTCTTGGCATAGAAAAGCTCTTTGGCATAAGCATGGTGTTCCAGCGCTTTTTCAGTTTTCATGACCACCCTATCCAATGTAATATCAACTGACTTGCTTTTGGTGAAAGCATGGCAAAACAAAGCACTATTAGAAGAGGCGAACCTGATCTTGCACATTCAGACTTCTTTTCTTGGCACATTGCGTTCACACCATCATTTTTCACTTAACTTAGGTAGCAGTGGAAAAGTGAGGAGAGGGGGGGAGCAAAGGGGGTCATCTTTCACCGAGCTCAACTCGCATTGTGGCGCCAAATGGTTTGCAAGCCGAGCTTCATGGATAATTTCTATTTTATTATAAATGGTTTCTGGAAAATATTGATTTCTGGAAAAAAATGTCTATACTAACAATTGCATGCATATATCCGAAACACTTGAGACAGGTTGTGGAATAATTGAAACCATACATATATCTTTTTTTTCTCACGTTCAACATTATGATGGGAATTATTAAAATATGCTTTAACAAAAGCTGACAAACGTGAATCTGAAACACGATGGAGCGTTCGAATAAAAGCGGTTAGAGTTATAGTCGATGGACTATGTATGTAATAGAAAACTTGGAACAATTAGCAGAAGACACCAGAAGAAAAGCTACAATTCTATTGCAAAATGTACTAAACTTTAGTTTCATAACATTAGTTCATTTCTGGTACGAAATTTTAAAAGGTTTGATCGTGTGCAGATCGGATTACAAGATCCGGCATGAATTTTTGGAGAAGCGTATCATGATCTTAAATCATTAGCGACTGAGCTGTTCGAAATTCTAAACTCACTCTGCGAATGAGCAATAGAAAAAGCGAAGTCCCTTTGTGAAAAAAGGAATAGTGATATAGTAAAACGTGTAAAATGGCGCCGTAGTATGCATCGATCGTCTCCAACAAGAAATACGTACAAGATTTATATGACTAAATGACCTTAACTTTAGATTTGGATTTCTCTTATAAGTTGCAAATTTGTTAAACAAGGATAATAACGTCTTAGAAAGAAATATTAAGAACTTGGGTGAATTTTATAGTACAGATTTCAATGGAACAGAACTTTTTACTGAAATATGTGACTGCAAAATGTTACCTCGTATTAGAAAAGAAATTGAACCCAAAACTCAGTTAGTATTACTTAATTTTACAATCTTGTATGGAGAAATAATTTTTCCAAGCTTGCGAGTGGCACATCAAAAACTCTTGACTATCTCAGTATCAATTGCTAGCTGCGAACGTTCATTCAGCAAATTAAAACTGATTTTGACGTATTTACGATCAACCGTGGGGCAAGGTCGCCTAAGTCACCTAATATTATTAAGTGTGGAAAAAGAAAATTTTTATACTCAGCTGAGCAAAGTTCACAGAGTATATTAATTTTGTTCACATAACGGTAATCCGTAACGGCATAAACTAATCGAGATAGATATAGACTTCTATATATCAAAATTATCTGGGCGAAAAAAGAAACTCATTTAGCCATGTCCGTCCGTGCGTCCGTCCGTCTGTCCGTAAACAAGACAACTTGAATAAATTGTGAGATACCTTGATGAAATTTGGTACGTAGGTTCCTGGGCACTCATCTCAGATCGCTACTTAAAATGAATGAAATCGGACTATAACCACGCCCACTTTTTCGATATCGAAAATTTCGATGAACCGAAAAATGCGATAAAGCGATGATATTTGGTAGGTGGGTTGACCTTATAATGCAGAAGAGAAAATTAGTAAAATTTTAGATAATGGGCGTAGCACCGCCCACTTTTAAAAGAAGGTAATTTAAAAGTTTTGCAGAAACTTTACTCCTATTACTATATGAGTTTTAAATAAAAATTAGCGAAATCGGATAACGAACACGCCCACTTTCAAAAAAAAATTTAAAAGTCAAATATTAACAAAAAACTAAATATCTTTACAGTGTATAAGTAAATTATGTCAACGTTCAACTCCAGTAATGATATGGTGCAACAAAATACAAAAATAGAAGAAAATTTCAAAATGGGAGTGGATCCGCCCTTTTTCATTTAATTTGTCCAGAATACTTTTAGTGCCATAAGTTGAACAAAAATTTAACAATGCTTATGATATTTGGTAAGGGCAAAGCTTCCATGACGATAACTGCTTTCTGTGAAAATGGGCGAAATCGGTTTGAAGAGAAGCCCAGTTCTTATACACAGCCGACCGTCTGTCTTTCCGCTGGGCCGTTAACACGCTTGAGCAAAAGTCGATATATATTTACTAAACTTAGTTCACGTACTTATCTGAACTCACTTTATCTTAGTCTTAGCGAAATTCGAATATGATCACTCCGACTTTTTCGATATCAAAAATTTCGAAAAACGAAAAAATATGCCGTAATTCTATACCAAATATGAAAAAAGGGATGAAACATTGCGATTGGATTGGTTTTCTGACGCAAATTTTAACTTTAGAAAAAACTTGGTAAAATGGGTGTGACACCTACCATATTAAGTAGGAGAAAATGAAAAAGTTCTGCTGTGCGAAATCAAAAGCCCTTGAGGTCATGGCAGGAATATTTTTCCTGGTATTACATATATAAATAAATTAGCGGTACCCGACAGATGATGTTCTGGGTCACCTTGTTCCACATTTTGGTCGATATCTCGAAAACGCCTTCACATATAAAACTAAGGGCCACTCCCTTTTAAATTCCTCATTAATACCTTTAATTTTGTACTCATATTGTACAAACACATTCTAGAGTCACCCCTGGTCCACCTTTATGGTGATATCTCGAAAAGGCGTCCACCAATAGAACTAAGGCCCACTCGCTTTTGAAATACTCTTTAATACCTTTCATTTGATACTCATGTCATACAAACACATTTCAGGGTTACACTAGGTTCATTTTCCTGCATTATGAATTTCCCTTATTTGATAAAGGATGAAGGAAAATCGTTGAAAAACACCTGACCCTTGGTCTACAATTTGGTCGATATTTCCCAAACGTATGTGATATGGAATTAGAACCAATTATAAACTATCTACGAAACCCTACGAAACCAACGCAACTAAGCTCTCAGCTGAGACGTAATATTCGTTTACACCCGAACTTAGCCTTCCTTACTTGTTAAATGATAAATTTTGATGATATCATTGATATATTTGGTTCCTCAAAGAAGAAAAGAAAAAATTTGAACATATTGTTACGAATTAAGTGCAATTCCTCTTATTTGCAACCATCTGCTAACGTTCGAATCACTAAACTGTTGAATAAATAACTCCACCTTTCAATAATGCAAAATGGCCTTTATTAAAGTACTTCACAATAACACTTCTATTACTCGCCAGATAGCAATTTAAATCAAACTGATTGTCGTGCCTCTACTGTTGCCACTTTTATACTTTCCGGTTCCTCGCCGGTATATTTCTAGGCGCTTCTATTTCCAGAACTTACTAGTTAGTTATCAGATTTAAATTTCTCAGCTATAACTACAGATGCACGGTTTTTATAGCTTCTCTTATAGCCCATGCGCGTGTATATGGAGTAATACTTGCACAATTACTGCATACTTTCAGGAGTATCTCAGATATATGCATGTGGTTGTTCGTTGCTTCTCCGCTGCGTGTACGTACATATGTGTATACATAATGAATAATTTTGGTTCTGTTCTTACAAGTCACTGCTCAGTATCGGCTTAAAGATGGCAGTACCCCTTTGTGTTGCTAGTATTCGTCACAATATGTAGATATTAGTTTTACAATGTATTATAAGTATATGATTATTAAACATGTATTTGAGTCCACTTATAGATGATATATTCAACCTACGACTTTATTGATTTATTAGTTTTTGAATATATGAAATTCTGTTGTTTTGGTAATATAGGGGAGGGCGCCAAAAAAAATACTTTTTTCCGGGCGCAAGAAAACCTCACTACGCCACTGTTTGGTAGGTAAATAACTTGTGGCAGTAAATAAATGAGCTAAAAAGAAAAAAAAGCGCAAAATCAAATAATTGAGGTACTTATATAATAAGCATACTTGAAATTGATTTGTTATGTTTTTCTTACAAAATTCCATAAGCAATTAAGTTACACTTTGGCTAATTTGAATTGGTCAGATTTCACTGGTAAGGCCAATCAACAACAAAAAGTGAAATATGTACATGCCGACATTTTTCAAGTGATTTGATGGTAAATTATGTATGGTAAACATGCTTGATATTGTCAGTCCGGTATACTCATGCTCCATTGTAAGGGTTCTTAAATGTACTAAAATTACATTAGAAATATTATTTGGCTTTAAATCTGAATAAAACCTACATACATTTTACCTACATATGTACATACGTACAGTGGCTCACACCTTATTTCGTGCAGCTACAGAACAAAATTTTAGAGCTATATAGAAAGGAAACTAGTGACTATGTCAAAAAAATTCAAATGCACAATTTTAATAAAAATATGCTTCTTTTTGAACAAATACTTAATTTTCATGTGTTTACACATTTGTGCTAATTATTTAATAAAAACTAAAATTATCTCAAAAACTAAGGTCACAGCTTATTCCGTGCACTGCGCCCTGCCTTAGAAAAAACTACTTTTTATTTAGTTTAGTACCTCTTGTGACCACCTTTTTGTTAGATAACATCTTCAAGGTGATTTTCCACAGAAGAAATAAATTTTTGAGTGGCTTCGGGTGGTACCTTGTACCTTTCTTCGACAAGAGTAGTTTTTAAATCGCTAATCTTACTAATCTGCCTTTGCCGTATAGCTGAGTTCAAAATTAACTACAAATGTTCAATAGCATTTAAGGCGAGAGATTGTGGAAGTGGATTCATGAGGTGTGAACAGTTCCATATTACCCATGCCTGCACAGTCCCGACACAATTCCGGATTTGTGTTAAAGGTATTTGTCATGGTTATTGCGAAATCGATCACGTACACCTAAATTAGGGGCGATTCGCAACAAATTGCCTTTTGTAAGGTTAAATGCAAATTTTTGTCCATTGTGGCATCAAAGAAAGTTATTTTGCCAACTCCAGAAGCAGCCAGGTAGGCCCAAACACATCACATTTCCACCGCCATACCATACATTTGCCTTCAAAATTTTATTTTTGAGCTCAAAAATTGCTTAACACCGCACTATAATCTTTGAATCAATATTTTTTTATATTTGGTTTATATGGCATGATTAAAGTGTAAAGGTGTAAAGCAAATACAGAGCTCAAAAAGCAATTTCAGATTTCAAAAATAAAAAATTCAAGGCAACTGTATGGTATGGTGGTGGAAGAGTGATGGGCTTGGGCCTACTTGGCTGCCTCTGAAGTTGGCAAAATAACTTTCTTTGATGGTACAATGGACAAAAATTTTTATTTAACCTCACGAGAAGACAATTTGTTTCAAGTGAAGTTCCATGTGTTTACCTACAGGTGTACCTTTAGAAAACTAATGTTTTAAGTACACTTAAACTCGCCCAAGAGTTGGTAAACCGCAACAAAGGAAACTTTAGCAGAACCCAATAATTTCGGTCTTTTCGAGAAGAGTCTCATCGGCTTCTTATCGGAAAAAACCAACACAAACTAGATATTATTTGATTATCAGCTTATTATCGACAGCGAGTTATTATCAAAGAGTTTTCGGTTTATTGTCCAATTGCTATCGCTGAGTCAACGGTTTCTTGCTCTTTTCTTATGGGCTTATTATATGCAATCTTATAGTGAAGATTTTTCCGTATCTGTTTCATAGGATGCCTATGAGTTGGCGATAACCCACTGAAAAATCGCCGATAACAAACTGTTAAGGATTCGAAAGACAACAATACATTTTTGAAAAAAAAATCGATATTTCTTCGATAATAAATCCATTACTTTTCTAAAAAGTTTCAATAAATTTTTAATAAGACGCCCGTATATAAACAACAAACACCTCGCTTGCAAATCGATAACCTTTTTGCTACTCAAAGTTAACTTTTCCATACGCGGTCCCTAAATTTTCGATAATAAATCTATAATTTTTCGATAGGTCAGGTCAGGTTGGGTGGTAGCTTCCCTGATGAGAGGAAGCTCACTTGGACAACATGACGGTCCGTTGTGATACCACATATAATAAACTAAACTAACGGTGACGTAGATATAACTACTTAGAGAATCGTTGGGTAGCAACGATAAAGTTCCGAATGATCCCGATCTCAACCTTGGATAGCTCCTCGGGAGATCCAAGTGAATCACGACCAAAATACTTTCGCCTAGTTCTGGCAAAAGCTGGGCAGTCAAGCATAAAGTGATTTGGTGATTCCACCTCATCATCCTCCATACAGCTGCAGCAGGATGGAGTTTCCAATATATTGAGACGTACCGCATGGATACCCATGGGACAGTGCCCTGTCAAAACCCCAATGACCATTGATAGGTGAGCCTTAGTGAACCCAATTATTTCAGCAGACCTCCTGCCATCCACTTTCGGCCAGAAAGATCTTGATATCCTACAAGACGTAGTGTCCGCCCAACGTTTGCTGAGCTGACTCGAGGCCCAGCTATGGAAGAGCAATCCACAGGTGGCTAGCGGAATCCCGAAATCCCTACAGCCATCTTCATCCGGTTCAGTTGTACCGATTCGGGCTAAGAGATCCGCTTGACAGTTACCCGGAATATCACTATGGCCCGGGACCCAGATAATCTTAATTGTAAAATAATTCGATGCAATCGCAAGTGTGGTCAGGCACTCCCAGACCACCCTCGATCGCACTGTAGTTGAGCTCAAGGCCTTTATAGCCGCTTGGCTATCAGAGTAGATGTTAAATTCCCTAACCGTAGTAGCGCTGGATAGCATTTCATCCACCGCATCCTTAATCGCAGCAACTTCCGCTTGGAATACACTGCAGTGATCAGCCAACTTAAACTTGCGGCTTACATTTAGCTCTTGACAAAAGACCCCCCCGCCAACCTTTCCGTCCAACTTCGACCCATCCGTGAACAAGTTAACCGGTCCCATGCCCCAGATAATTCCTCTTCTCCACTCCTCCTTCGGGGGAATGACTGGGGTGAAGGTTGTATAGGGAGCGGCCACCGGCATGCAATAGTCCGTCCTGTCCGGGATAAAGTCGAAACTAGTAAGAAGGCTAGAGTGTCCGAAATCAGAAAGCATATAACCCATATCACGAAGCCTGACCAACGACCGGGCCGCGGCTGCCTTTCCCGCAATATCTACTGGATGTATATTCAGCATGACATTCAGTGCCAAGGTAGGTGTTGTTCTCATAGCGCCACTGATGCCGATAAGCGCCGTCCGTTGCACTGACACTAGCATTTTGGAGGTGCTCGCCGTGTCCAGTGCTTTCCACCAGACCAGCACCCCATATAGCAGAATCGGTTTGACAACCATCTCATAAAGCCAGTGTACTACTCCTGGCGAGAGCCCCCATCTCTTTCCGATAGCCCCCCTGCAGCAGTACAAGGCAACCGCGGCCTTCCTGGCCCTATCTTCCACATTGGGCCTCCAGGACAGCTTCTTGTCCAGAACAATTCCCAAATATTTAACCCTGTCAGTAAGTACCAACGGTACCCCTCCAATCGAAGGAGTTCTGAAGTCGGGTATCTTATATCTCCTTGTAAAAAGAACCAATTCTGTTTTTCCCGGGTTGACCGCCACTCCACATGATTCAGCCCACCTAGCCACAGTATCCAGGTATCCCTGCAGAACATCGCGCAGGGTGCCCAGAAATTTGCCCCTGACTAGGATAGCGAGGTCATCTGCATAGGCAACCACCCGACAGCCATTGGCTTCCAGCTCCACAAGAAGCTCGTTGACTACCACAACCCAGAGCAGAGGAGATAGGACACCTCCCTGTGGCGTGCCCCTGCACACCTTCCTCCTTATTATGGCTCCTCCCCACTCCGCTGCGACAATTCTGCCGCATAGAAGTTTGCTAATAAATTCAACCAGAGCCGCTTCGACTCCTAAACCCACCAGAGCTCTTTCGATTGCCCCCGGTAGAACATTGTTAAAAGCCCCCTCGATGTCTAGAAAGGCACCCAGAGCATATTCTTTATGTTCTAGAGACCCCTCTATTTGCTTTACAATCGAATGGAGAGCCGTTTCCGTCGATCTGCCTTTGCAGTACGCATGCTGTGAAGCCGACAGTAACCCCCCAGGTATCCTTTCTCGTAGGTTCAGGTCAATCAGCCGCTCAAGCGTCTTAAGAAGAAACGACGAGAGACTGATTGGCCTGAAATCCTTAGGTGTTACATGAGAGCCCCTGCCGGCCTTCGGAATGAAGATGACCCTAACCGTGTGCCACGACCTAGGGATATAGTTAAGCCTGAGGCAGTTAGTGTAGATGATGGCCAACCAGCGGCAGGAAATCCCTAAAGACCTTTGAAGTTGCGCAGGAATGATGCCATCCGGACCGGGTGACTTATAGGGCTTGAACGAATTTATAGCCCAGGATATTTGACTTTCCCGTAGTGGGATGGCAGGCATTTCTGCATGGCCAGCAACCGCCGACCACGCAAGCGAAGATCCCTGCGCAACTGGGACATCGGGAAAATGATTGTCCAGTAAAAGTCTCAGGGACTCCTCGCTACTCATCGACCAGTCCCCACCATCATCTCTCAGATACCCCCGAGGGGCGGGATTCCTAGAGAGTATTTTTCTAAGCCTCGCGGATTCATTGCAGCCCTCCACGTTTTCACAGAAGCTTCGCCATGAATCCCGCTTGGCTAACCTTATTTCATATTTATAAATCCCCAGACTCATCTTATAGAGCTCCCAGTCCGAGGGTAGTCTACTCCTCCTGGCTCTATTAAAGAGCCGCCTACTGGACGCTCTTAGGTCGTCAAGGGAATCAGACCACCAGGGCGGCTTGCCCTTCCCCCTGTAAGTTTTCAGTGGGCAGGACTGTTGAAAGGCGCTATTGCCTGCCAAGGTGAAGTTTTCCACCAGATCGTCTATTTCAGATTCGGACAGGTCCGAACCAGCGATAGGCGCCTCAGGCAATAGCTCTCTCAACTTCCTAAAATACAAGTCCCAGTTGGTACTTTTAGGGTTCCTAAAAGATATTTTACCGGGACGTTCTTCATTCACCGAGAACTGAATATATCGGTGATCAGAGAAAGAGTGCTCGTTGAGAACCCTCCATCCAGATATCCGATCTTCCAGTTCTCTGCTAACCAGGGTGAGGTCCAAGACCTCCTCCCTTACCGCAGTAATAAAAGTCGGGTCATTCCCCCTATTACATATACAAAGTCCCTCATCTACAATAAAAGTAAATAAAGACTCACCTCTGGTGTTCGTATCCGAGCTCCCCCATATGCTATGGTGTGCATTAGCATCGGCACCTATGATTACGCCAACACCTCTCCGCCTTGCTTCAGCGGTGATTTCGCCCAGTATCACAGGCGGTGGTCCCGTTACGTCCCCATGGGGCATATACGCTGAGACCACCCACAATTCGCTACTGCCTCGCTCGAGGCAGACCGTGGTTACGTCAGCATTGCTGAAATTAGAGAGAATAAAAGCTTTAAATTCCTTTTTAATAAGCACACAGGATCTAGGCCTACCTGCCTCCCCATGCACCAAGGTGTTGAATTTTCCCGTCCTTAATCCAGAAATTTTTCCGCCGTTACTACTCAGCCACGGCTCCTGGACAAGGACAATATCCACTCCGCCTTTCTCAAGACAGAGCAACAAGTTTGCGGAAGCCGCCTTAGAATGCTGAAGATTGATTTGACGGATTTCCATCAACACCACTCTTCTTCTTCTGCACCCCATCCTTGGCGGCTTCGCCCTCGGAGACTAGGAGGTCCTCCTCCTCCCCCAACAGACGACTTACACTGATGACGGATCCCGCCATCGATGATTCGTCCTCGGAGGCCAGGAGCTTCTCCTCGGCCCTATCATCCAGACGACTAGCACTGATGACAGATCCCGCTATTGACGGGACGTCAACAGTGCTTTCGCTGTCCAAATTAGCGGAGTCAGCATCCACAACCATGGGTACTGGCTCCCCTGCGGACGCCTCCACCTCCCGAACAGTCTCTGTGGGAGAGGAACCATCCCCCCTGGAATCGGCGTGGTAGATTTTAAGAACCACACGCTCGAGGCCATAGGAGATAACTCCCCTCGTGTCAGAGAGAGGACCGGTGGACTCTGCGTTTAGCAGAATCAGCACTTGCCGACGTGGCCCAACAGCCTCCTCTACTCTGAGGACCCTCCAGTTATGCGTCGGAAGGTTCGGGTTGCAGTAACGCATTAGTTCGAGTATTTTCTCCGGCTGAGATGGCCCGGCAGGCAACCACACCCGAGCCCTCGGTCGAAGGGGGAGATCCCTCCGTTCCACGGCCTCGAGTCTGGCCCCCCTCCAGACCTCCCCTACCAAAGAAATTATTTTCTTAAAGATACAGGCCGACCGCTCGTCAGCACATGTAATCAGTCTAAAACCATGATACCACCCCGAGTATTCGAAGCATGGCCGCGTACCTGGGCTCTCCATAACAGCGGTCATATAGGCCGCTGATATGGCGCTGGCGACCCACGGCCACTCCTCTCGGGAGATGGCACCATCCTCCCTACTCCTATCCAGGACCCCGAGGGTGATGGAGCCTGCACGTTTAGCGATTTCGCTAAACGAAATTGCGTCCCCACCTCCTCGGGCCCTTTTTGTCGTTGAGGCATTCCGCTCATCCGACCTTTGCCGCTTCATAGCCCCCAAACCCTGCTGCTCACCGGCATCGTTCGACACCGGTGTGTGGTCGTCGCAAGCTACGACGCTCCTGGCCCACTCCAGCGTCCGGGAATTTTTCGATAACATATCAATAATATTGTGATACTAAATCGGTTACATAAAGATAACTTTTTGATAAAAAATCGATAACCTTCCGATAACAAAGAGTTAACTCTACTTCGAAAATCAATAACTTAGTGATAACCATTTACTATCGATAAAAAATATAAAAGTTTTATATTGAACTGTCCGGTCAAAAAAAATCTTACATAGACTATGTGCGTCCATAATATTACCAGAATTTGTTTCACGTCCAAAGTTAAGAACACCAATTAGACACCAGGACTTATGTTATTGAATAATTTCGCACACTTGACACACTATTATCTAAGGACATAGCTTAATTATAAATAAATGAATGTAAGGCGCGATAACCTCCGCAGAGATTTTTTGCCGACCTTCTCTTGCAATTTGCGTCGTGCTTCTTTTAACTTTTCCTACTAATTGGCGGACGGGACCTACATATTTTATGCCGACTTCGAGTGGCATCTACAAGGCAGATGAGTTTACACAAAGAAGCTTCCGATGGCAGAAATATACTCGGAATGCTAAGGGCGATCCTGCTTGAAAAAACTTTATTTCGACAGCAGGAAAACATCGTGAAAGTTTTTCTACTAATATACTTTTTATTTCTGTAAATATGATAAAAAAATGTGTATTGTATTCCCACAAAAAGGTTATAGTTTCGTACTTGCATAATTGGTGTTTTATGTTTTTGGGCATCACAAGTAATATAGTTCTGTCATATGTCAAAGCTTCCCAGTTTTATTTATACTGTAGTAACAGTGGTGTGTAAAGGGTAATGTCTGAGAGATGTTAAGGAGAGGATCAAGATCGAATTTATTATGAATTTTACAAGTACGCTCCGCAGTGTCTCTTGCTGACTTTATTCAATGCAATATTTCTTAAGAAACAGATTCCCCAATGTTTCCACTGCGCAATTGTTATCGCCCTCTTCAAAAAAGGCGACCCTGACCTTCCTTCCAACTACAGGGGACTATCACTACTTGACACCATATATAAGATTTTCGCTGCTTTGCTTCTGAGTCGCATTAACGCTTGGCTCGATTGCAATAATGTTATTACCGAGTTTCAGGCGGGCTTCCGCAAAAAATATTCAACAATTGACAATATGTTCAACCTGACCAGTATTGTAAACTTGAACTTTCGCTTTTTTCTCGATTTTTTATGTGCTTTTGACACAGTTCTACGGAATTTGCTTTTCTACAAGCTTGCCCAGATCGGTCTCTCTAGTCACATTATTGAGGTACTTCGCTTAATTTATGAAGATACAACTAGTCAGGTTTGGATGGATGGAGTGCTTTCGGAACCATTTTCTGTTAAACAGGGTGTACGGCAAGGGTGCATGCTAAGTCCAGCCCTGTTCTTTTTATATATTAATGAATTAAGTGATATTCTCCCGTGTGGTGTTGCTGATGCTGTAGTTAAAGTTCTTTTGTACGCTGACGATATTGTGCTTCTGGCAAACTCTGCGACAGATTTACAAAAAATGATAGATGCGCTTTACCTTTACAGTAAGCAGTGGGGTTTGACAGTTAATCTCTCTAAATCCAAAATATTAGTTTTTAGGGAAGCTAGCAGAATGCCCGCGGGGCGTTGCTGGAATTATGGTAATGATACTACTGAGATTGTAAATGAGTAGAAATGCTTAGGCGTGCTTTTAAATTATAAACTTTCTTTCATAAAGCACTTGATGCGAAATTGCCAGAAGCTAAAACTGCTATAGTTGATACATGGCTCAAATATATAAATAATCCCAGAATTCCCATCTCGCAAAAGATGAAAATTTTCGATCGGCGTCCAGGTCTATCATGTTTTATTGTGCGCAACTATGGAGTATTGATAAGTTTGAGTCCGTAGAGAAACCCCTGCGGTTCTTTATAAAAAAGCTAATATTTCTCCCATCTAACGCTCCAAACAATATTTTGCACCTCGAATCTACCATACTTTAAGCATGTACATATATTATATCGCGCTGTATTACTTTATCACCAAATATACTGCCCCGTATTGTAGCTGAGGAGACAGTACGTCAAGGCTCGTACTGGGTAAAAAATTGGGAAAATGTTTATGTAAGTGTTGATATGGATCCTCAGCGTGATTTCTCGTCTGCAGCGCTAAAACTGCGAGTTCCTGTAGTAATAGAGAGATTGCTGCAAAAAGATTTTGCTAGCTACACCAAGAGTGCACTGCAATCTAGGTTACACGATATTTACCCGTACTTGATTCCTATGGACGCTACTTACTTCTCCGATGAGTTTTCGGTCTACGCCATAAGTTTGATCTTCCTCGCTAGGGGTGGCAAGAGCTTTTAATGTCACTTCTGTAAACTGCAAAGATATCCGGTTTCAATGCTTCTGTGATAAAGTCTTGGACCTGCAAAAGGTTTTAACCTTCCGTCAGGCGCAATATGTTGGCTGTCGACTTCGGGCGCAAAGTGCTTAACTGGCAGACTTTCAAAAACATATAATACAAGTATAATTATATGGATTAACATATTTGGGACTTACGGGCATAGCATTAAGGGATGTGATTGAAAAACATACATATGTAAATATTTTCATTAAAATCCATTTATTTGACAAAAATATATCAGTTGCAATGAAAATCGTAAATTAGGGTTAAAAAATTTAAAGGTAAAACATACAACGTAAAATAGTTTACAAAAGATGAAAAATTCCGACAAAAATTCATTCTTGTGGAAATATAAGGAATAAGAAAATTATAAAAGTATGAGTACACTAATAATATAAAAGTTAAACAACCCTTTTATTGCGCTTATTTTAGGCCTCTTCTGAGAGAGTATTTTCGTTCTCTGGAGCATAACAATGTTCACACACCGTATATGTATGGGATAAACATAGTGCTGATTTACATGTCTTGCATTCGTTATTTGTCAGTCTTCTCAAACCGGTTTGGCTAGTGCAAGTTGAGCATCGTCTTCGTTTAGGGGGCGGGGAAGAGCTTCGTTCATTTGAAAGTGAAGGTCGATATTTTTTAAGCCATATTTGAAGGTTGTACGTCATTCCGCTGGTTTTCAGACTCCTTCGCTTTAGCTCCGCGAATGTCAGTTCATGAGCCAACTTTTTTAAGAAAAGTCTTCTGCGGAGTTGTTCTAGGTTATTGCTGAGGTATATCACTTGAGAATTAACACCTGCGACATTAAGCATTGTAAAAAATATAACCAGTGGCCAACGCTTGATATTTCTAAACACATTGAATGTAGCACACATTTTATCTACAGTATCAACCTTTAGTTGAGTTATAAAACGATATGATAATTCAGGTTTCATAGTTTCTTTTCCTTCAATTCGTCAACTAGATCCATATCGGTAAACCAGTTATCGGCTGAAATATTACGACCAGTTCCGAAAAGAGGTTCAGACATTCTTAGAACTACGTCTCTCGGCCTGTTGCTAATAGAGAAGTGTCCCTCTGGTTGCTTTCCGGCATAGATTTCCATGTTGTATACATAATTCATTTTTGAGTCAACGAGAGCAAAACATTTGATGCCATATTTATTTGGTTTAGGTAGTATGTCCTGTCTGAAGGGACAGTTTCCACGAAAACCAGGGAGCATTTCATCTATAGTCACATTTTCCCCAGGAATATAACTGTCTTGACAATTTTTTATAAATTTCTCGAAAATGTTTCGAACTGGAGCTAGCCGATCTTGTCTTTTCCTTTCCTCTCTTGTACTTCGGTCGTCGAAACGAAGGCAACGCATGAGTGTCTTAAATCGCTTAATATTTATTACAAGACCGAATCTTTCGATTCCGTCATCGTCTTTTCCCCAAAGTTCCTCGAGGCTTTGAAGATTCCCCCTGTATGCTCCTGCAAGGTATAATAACCCAATTAAAGCTCGTATTTCTATAATATCAGTGGGTTTAATGTCCCTTTCTCTAAAATATCTTGTTCTTATGGTCTCAATGTATTGATTCGTGTATGTTAGAATCATGCTTAAAACTTCTTCGGTAAAAATAGTACTCCATATATCAACAGAAGTAGCGGAATTTCTTGCATTCCCTTTGACTCCAGGTAAGTGGGTAATAATGTTATGAGCCCCCTGCGAACACTTCGCAGAGGAGGGTTTCGATTCCACTTACTGATCTTATCTTTTCCTAGAAAAATTTGCTGCAGAATATTGCTCATATTCGTCGGCCTCATCCTCTTGCTCTGTCTCGGAATTTTCATGATGTTCTTCTACCTCGTCCTCGGAAGCAATATCACTCTCCTCAACAAAATCATCACACGTGGTGGGATCGTCATTATTAGCCACCAGCAAACTTATAACTTCTTCCACGTCTTTCGATATGTTGAAATTGAAGTATCTACGGGACATATTTGTGTAGATTCTAAAACGAGTAAAATCATAAAAACAACTGGAACGTGTTCGGGCACAATGTTCCGTTCAGGCCACGTCAATAAATGAGGTTATTTCCAAGTAATTATAAAATATTATTAATTTAATCAGGGATAACAGAAGGCAGTAGTTAATTTCAATTCAGTCATTTTTTGAAATACTCACTTTAAAAATTAAGACGAGTTAGGGCGCAATGAGGGTCTCAGATCAAACTCCGTATAACTTCACGCTGTGACATTCAAACACAAACTGAGTTGATTTGCTCTGAAGAGCACGTCAAAAGAAGCGGCTACTGAGCGCCAGCAAAGTCAATGGTAAAACACGATAAGGTGAGACAAAAAAATATGTGTACTGTGCCTCACAGATCGGGTGCGCCTGACGGAGGGTTAACTATTCTTAGTGGTGGTAACTATCACTCGCTACGCTCTTATTTGTTGCGTTAAATATAGGGAATTTATTGTAACAGAATTTGCTTAAACTATTGTTATTAACTATATGTGCTATGTAGACACACAACAATTAATGTTATTGTCTAAGATCCATTATTTATTATTTTAAAGTATAGTCTTACAATTTATACTTTTGTAATTCTTTGTTGTATTTTAATAAATAAAATAACTAACCAATTGTTAAGGAGAAACTGAGCAATGTCAGATATGGTGCAAAACAAAAAATTCACCATATGAATACAGACTTGAGTATAACATTGCTTGAGTAAATACAGATATTATGTTGATGAATTTCAATATTGGAATTTTTAAGTTTTTACAATAACATAGTACAACAAAATTAGAAATTTTTCTTGCAACAGAGTAATCATAGTTTTTTCAACAAACATAGCAGTCAGTTTTTTTTTATTTAAGAAGAAATCAATTAATGCTAGCGAGTGCAAGGTTTTTTCACCATTCGATATAATTCAACATGTATGTATGTATGTGATATATAATGTGACGCATAACGTCATGTGGTGAATGTCCCACTCAAAGCAAGTTCGTTCGTACCGTTCACAGCGAACAAACACATGCACTGCATTTTTTGGAAAAAAGGTTAGTTTTTTTAATCAATTTTGCTCGTATTAGAAAAGATACACGTATATTTTTTAATGCTGAACGAAAGTAAATATTTCAAGGTTTTACCGCAAAGAAGAAATATTAAAATCGATCCATCAATTTTTGAGTTTTAGGTGTGCTAACAAAAGTTTTATGATTTTTTTTATTATATTGAAAATGGCCATCTCACGTAGCTAAACATTCAAACGAAAAACACCATTTTGAAATAGGAGCATTCTCTATTTACTGATTGGGGGAGAGTGGCTTAAACTATTGTTATTAACTATATGTGCTATGTAGACACACAACAATTAATGTTATTGTCTAAGATCCATTATTTATTATTTTAAAGTATAGTCTTACAATTTATACTTTTGTAATTCTTTGTTGTATTTTAATAAATAAAATAACTAACCAATTGTTAAGGAGAAACTGAGCAATGTCAGATATGGTGCAAAACAAACAATTCACCATATGAATACAGACTTGAGTATAACATTGCTTGAGTAAATACAGATATTATGTTGATGAATTTCAATATTGGAATTTTTAAGTTTTTACAATAACATAGTACAACAAAATTAGAAATTTTTCTTGCAACAGAGTAATCATAGTTTTTTCAACAAACATAGCAGTCAGTTTTTTTTTATTTAAGAAGAAATCAATTAATGCTAGCGAGTGCAAGGTTTTTTCACCATTCGATATAATTCAACATGTATGTATGTATGTGATATATAATGTGACGCATAACGTCATGTGGTGAATGTCCCACTCAAAGCAAGTTCGTTCGTACCGTTCACAGCGAACAAACACATGCACTGCATTTTTTGGAAAAAAGGTTAGTTTTTTTAATCAATTTTGCTCGTATTAGAAAAGATACACGTATATTTTTTAATGCTGAACGAAAGTAAATATTTCAAGGTTTTACCGCAAAGAAGAAATATTAAAATCGATCCATCAATTTTTGAGTTTTAGGTGTGCTAACAAAAGTTTTATGATTTTTTTTATTATATTGAAAATGGCCATCTCACGTAGCTAAACATTCAAACGAAAAACACCATTTTGAAATAGGAGCATTCTCTATTTACTGATTGGGGGAGAGTGGCATTTAGTGACTTTATTTTATAATATGGATAGATGTATGTACATATGTATTTGTAAGAGAACTCACGTTGGGTATATAATGTTCGGTTTCGCCCGAACTTAGACTTTTCTACTTGTTTGTTTTATGTTTAGCTAAAATGTATCGAAGTCCCCGATGAAGATGTATAAAAAGACCCGAAACGCATAGAATAGCAAAAACCGCAGTTCCTGTCTTATATATGTATATCAGGTCCTTTAGGGATAACATAAACTTTATAAATAGACGCGAAACTACTACGGAATGAATTGTAACGGTTTAGTGCAGACTTCTTCAAATATGCGTATGACTATTATTCAAACGCGCATGTATTAACGGGGTGTATGTGTGTGTGCATATTTATAGTTACGCCTTTTATTAATTTTACATCAAAGTATCCGAACACATCTGAGTGTTAAATATAGTTACATATTTGTTTTTGTGTGTTAAAAATTATTACAGTAAAAAAATACTACAAAATTTTACAACAAAATTTTGACACAATATTTATTTTTAGTATTTCGTGAGCACAAAATGTTAATTGGTAATAATACAAATTGAAAAACGACGTCTAGCAATATTAACGTCATGATGAACGCCCTCCCACCCGCACTCATTCCATTACATTTATGCGCGTGTTGGAAGGAAAAAACATGATTTCCAATGTTTACGACATCATTGTAAAACTAACATTTTTTTGCTACCTGCGTTGTAATAATTGGCTATCAGCTGCAGAAATAACGGTACATAATTTACAAAAATAACCAAAGCAACGAGAGTAACAAATAAAAACAAGTAAGGAAGGCTAAGTTCGGGTTTAATGAACATTGCATACTCAGCTGAGAGATTTGGAGACAAAATAAGGGAAAATCACAATTTAGCAAAATGAACCTAGGGAAACCCTGGAATATGTTTGTATGACATAGGTTTCAAATGAAAGGTATTAATGAGTATTTTAAAAGGGAGTGGGCCTTTGTTCTATAGGTGGACGCCTTTTCGAGATATCGACCAAAATGTGGACCAGGGTGACCCAGAACATCATCTGTCGGGTACCGCTAATTTATTTATATATTTAATACCACGAACGGTATTCCTGCCAAGATTCCAAGGGCTTTTGATTTCGCCCTGCAGAACTTTTTCATTTTCTTCTACTTAATATGGTGTAGGTGTCACACCCATTTTACAAAGTTTTTTCTAAAGTTATATTTTGCGTCAAAAAACCAATCCAATCACAATGTTTCATCCCTTTTTTCATATTTGGTATAGAATTACGGCATTTTTTTTCATATTTTGTAATTTTCGATATCGAAAAAGTGGACATGGTCATAGTCGGATTTCGGTCATTTTTTATACCAAGATAAAGTGAGTTCAGATAAGTACGTGAACTAAGTTTAGTAAAGATATATTGATGTTAGCTCAAGTTATCGTGTTAACGGCCGAGCGGAAGGGCAGACGGTCGACTGTGTATAAAAACTGGGTATGGCTTCAACCGATTTCGCATATTTTCTTAGAAAACAGTTATCGTCATAGATTCCATGCCCCTACAAAATTTCACAAGGATCGGTAGATTTTTGTTCGACTTATGGCATTAAAAGTATTCTAGACGAATTAAATGAAAAAGGGCGGAGCCACACCCATTTTGAAGTTTTCTTTTTTTTTTTTGTATTTTGTTGCACCGTAGAATTACTGGGGTTGAATGTTGACATAATTTACTTATATACTGTAAAGATATTAAATTTTTTGTTAAAATTTGACTTAAAAAAAAAATTTTTTTAAAGTAGGCGTGTTCGTCATCCGATTTTGCTAATTTTTACCTAGCACATATATAGTAATAGGAGTAACGTTTCTGCCAAATTTCATCATGATATCTTCAACGACTGCCAAATTACAGCTTGCAAAACTTTTAAATTACCTTCTTTTAAAAGTGGGCGGTCCCACGCCCATTGTCCAAAATTTTAATAATTTTCGTTTTTGCGTCACCAGGTCAACGCACATGCCAAGTTTCATCGCTTTATTCGTTTTTGGTTGTGAATTATCGCACTTTTTCGGTTTTTGGAAATTTTCGATATCGAAAAAGTGGGCGTGGTTGTAGTCCGATATCGTTCATTTTAAATAGCGATCTGAGATGAGTTCTCAGGAACCTACATGCGAAATTTCATCAAGATACCTCAAAATGTACTCAAGTTATCGTGTTTACGGACGGACGGGGCGGACATGGCTAAATGATTTTCTTTTTTCGCCCAGATTATTTTGATATATAGAAAGTCTATATCTATCTCGATTAGTTTATTTTGTTACAAACTACCGTTATGCGAACAAAGTTAATATACTCAGTGAGCTCTGCTCAGCTGAGTATAATAACTTAAATCTGTACAGAAATACTCATAAAGTATATAATATTTTTTCCGCTCATCCTATTTCCAGTGAAAGCCACTTACTGGACGCAATAACTGTGATGGTATTAAGTGCATATATAGTGGGTCGCATATGTTTGCGAACTCTGCGAAATTGTATAACTAAAAAAAAACGTTTACTGAAATTTATATTACAAACCTCAATGCATACTCGCATGTTTGTCTATGACCGCTTTTCTGTACACTCCAAAAAATTTCATAAAAATGAGGAGAGAAACTGATAAAATAAAAAATGTGGTATATTCAATTTTTCCATAGAAATCTATCCTTCAATCATGATCAGTGGTGCACAAATTGGCAAAGCTTTTAGGTCCAGTTAATAGTGACGTAACCATAACCAGATAAAACACCTGATCAAACCAACCTTATGGAAATCAATTTAATCAATTAATGGTGCATTCCATAACGCTAGAGCTATAAATATATCATAGCCAACCAATTGGTTTTTGGTTTTTCGCCATATCCATTACGTAAAAATATTTGAGTTGGAGAATTTATTAACGTTTTTAAAATTTTATTTATTGTTTTGGATACGTTTTGATTAAGAGACTTATTTTTTGTGGTATATGTTTGTAATTTTTTGCGTTCTCTTAGTTTTTATGAAATCTTCACGATTTTTATGTTATAGCTCCAATAACTGATGCCAATTTGATATGGATAAGTAAAGATATGGTTATGACTGTGGTGGCATGACTATGTCAACTTTAACTCGGGCTTTAAACACACCGCAACATTTTTTGTAGTAGTATGTGTGTATAAGAAGAATGGTGAACAAAATTTGCGCACAGTATTCACGCATAACATGTTTACTGCTGGAAGTACAAGCGAAAACTGATTCAATGATTGCACTGATGAATCTCAGTCGCTATGCTCACACGACATGTAGGTGAATGCCTAATAAATTTACGAAGCTTTACGAAGCTCTTCAGGGTATCTGATTAAGAAAAACATTTTTTTTATTTAGAACATTTTATTTGTTTTTCGTAATCATTTTCCTTAGAACGAAGAAAACTTGATTAAAATTTTAAAAATTAAGCAGATAAACTGTCACCGCAGTGGGTGACTACTCTGTGCAGTAAACTATCTTGCACATGTTAATATTGTGTGAAATATTCAATCAAGTATTCTCGAACTGAGTTTATTGAATTTGTTTCTTAATTTGAAACAACAATAGAAATATTTTTGCTGAAAACCCGAGCAGAAAATAGTTTACTTCCGCCTATCGCGAGTATGGGGTTGCTCTGGTTATTTTAATCGTCTCTTACGAAAGGCATACCTACCGCGGGCATATTCTAAGCACCCTAACTCGCTGGGCGTATATGATTGCTCTCTTCTTTTTTTGTACATAAAGATGCGTTGAGTTACTTGTATTTAACGGTATATGTCCATTCCAACCCACCTTACTGAAGGACTTTTTTTAGTTCATTGTTTTTCGATGAATTTTCTGAGAAAAGTACCAAAAAATTCTTCAAAATGCTTAATTGTTTTCTTTCTCTTTTTTAAATTTTAAATAAATTAAAACACATAAGTTATGATTGTTTATGTCCTCCGCCTTCTTCACAAGAATTCTTATAAATATTTAAATTCCGGCGGTTATTCAAATATAAACGACGTGGTCGAAAAGGAAAACGACACCTTCTACGAGAAACTATAAAAGACATACGATGACGGATCACCGCAATTATACAAAACCATGCTGGGCGACTTTAACACCAGCGGGGGCAACAAAAGATGTCTTTGTTTCTTCAGTCGGAGTATTTAGCCACCACGATGCAAAATCTTCCAACGGGTCTTATTGACTTCGCCGCGGTTTGAAATATGATCATATATAGTACCAGACATTAAGCTATTTGGCTGTTTCCTGATCAAAGAACACGCAACAAAATCGACCATGTCGTGGTTGAGGGTAGACATGGTTCATGGCGCACTATAGTATCGCGTGGAATTCACCTCATTTCAAACACGCTTAACATTACAAACGCTCGTTCATTGACCCAGGTAACTACCACAAGTTCATCCGCTTTCACTAATTCACCTAATGCATTAATGCGTCTACCCAAATTGTTTAAGTAGGAATCATAGTAATCTGCTCGGCTTTCACATCTTCTCATTTGGAGAAATCATCGGCCTGACGAGCAGTGATAGCATATTTCTCTCCCATTTACAAAGATAGCTGTCATGACTTGTTACGAAACGTCCAAAATTGCTAAGCTGATTTAGCGCCAATTTGTGATGAGAATGATAATTTGTAAAAAATAAAAAATTCTCACTCATTACAAAAAAAGATGTATCAATTTGAAGAAAGTTCTTTTCGGTAATATTTTGTAAGTGCTTTTTTTTTAAGTGTACCCATATCTTTTTGTACTTTATGTGTAAGCAGCTCTTATACTATCGCATGTCAGCTTTTCTCAGCTAGTAATAAATAAATATTTTATATATTTCATTGCTCTATTTCCAGGTAGAAACAGCGAAGAAGTAATATTTGTTAAAGCGTGCTGCAAAATATTCATAGCCACTAAGGTACCAACCAAACGATAGGTCAGTTCTTTATGACCTGGTTATGTTGAAAACTTTTGCCTTTAGCTCCTTCGCGGTCTATTTAAAAAGAAAAAAATCGGCCGATAAGAGCGCCCATTTTTCATATATATATATATATATATATAATTTTCTATCTACAATAACCAAATTTCATACGAAATCATATAGATTCCTAATTAGTTTTAGAAAAGGGCGTGACACCAACCACTTATGAAAAAATCATGTTCATAAATATTATTGGTCAATCAGTAACCGTTCAAGCTTTCATCGCAAAAGTTTCAACCAGATTTTCTTAATAATAGATAAAGTGCTTTAGAAAGAAGGCTTGAGTATAAAATACTAGTGAATTCGGATATGTGGGCACACAGGTGTACTTTTTAAAATTTACTTTTTAAATTAACCTGAGCCCGCACGGGGGTTGAAGCTAATTTAGAGCAGAGGTAAATTTTTCAGAAACAAATGGCTCCGAGATTTTTGAGAAGAGCTTCGGTTTTTTGTTTATTGATTTATTTACTAAATTAACAAACAAGATGCTAACAGACTGTTCGGTAAAAATTTCTGCAAACTTACCTTAGTTATAAAACTTATAGTTAAAGTAATGACTGGAGTCTTATGAGTTAACTCTTAAAAGAAAAAACTCAGTAAAACAAAAGTCAAACAACACGACCGAAGAATAAGCATTAAATAGAAACAATGTCTTCCTTTGGGACCATTCATTGCCCGAAGAGTTCTAAAAACACCTACATAGAAGAGCTCGTTTCAGCGAAGAGCACGAGAGGGTACATTAAAGCGAATTTTCATGGGAAGTTACGAGCAGTCAATTGAGTCAGTAATCAAGGCCCACACACATCGAAAACAGAGTTCGCTTCGAGTTCAGTGATATGAGACTTATTTGCAAACATCAAGATATATAAGATGGTATAGTGTCCTTTATGTTCAACGATCTTAAGGCAAAGCGTACAAAGGCTTTCTTAGCAGACTTCAGCATCTTAACATAAACTGATTTGAAAGGCCTCCAAACAAATACGGCACTTTCCAACGTAGATGAACTAAAGACGAACAGTTTAGATGAATAAAAGGTTATACTGCGTACACTTTGGAAACAACAAAGTTTGCGTGGCTTATGAAATTAAGCTTGGAGTAAAGACAAAAGAACTCTTGTGGTTTTATCTAGAGCTTTCGATTTCTTCGAGAAGAGATTTCTCAAATCTCGAATTACTCGGAAGGCTCGTAAGATTTTCGAATCTCAAATTACTCGTAAGGCCCGCGAGATTCTCGAATCTCGAATTACTCGTAAGGCTCTCGCTTCTTGTCATTCAACTTAATCGGTTCATTTGCGCTTTATACATAGCTTACGATTTCTTCTGGAGCACAAGCCAAAATGTCCGCAAAACCGGAAGTAAAAACCCCATAATGTATAGAATATTGCCAATGTAGCGACTGAATTGAAAGTCGAGAATCTTGCGAGCCTTACGAGTAATTCGAGGTTCTATAATCTCTTGAGTCTTACGAGAAATTCGAGATTCGAGACGTGTTCTTGATGTCTCGTTGAAAAATAAAATACTGCGAACAAAATTATATGTATAATAAATATGTTTTGAATGTGAATATCATTGGAGCAATATAATCAACAAAAAAGTCTCAAGTAAAAAAAACAAAGTATATAAATACTGTCCATACAGCGTTTAAGTAAGAATATCGAGAAGCTCGCGATATTTACGAGTACTTCGTGATACGAGAATCTCGCGTAGAGTCGAGTTCTCGATTTCTCGGGTCTCGAAAATATCGCTTGTGTTTGAGAAGAAATCGTAATCTCTAGTTTTATCGAAAAACAAATATTTATCGTCCACTTATCGGTTTGTATCAGGCTTATTTTTACCTGATCATCGGCTTCCTTTTGGTTTTTTATCGACTTGTAATAGAAGGTTTCCACAGTTGTCATAGATTTTATATTAAAGTTTTATAAGTATTTTTATCATAACAAGCCTTTGAACCATCGTTAACAAATCGAGAATATGCTCTCTGCAATCACCCCAGCGGGTTAAGGGCTAAGAAAATACCCGCGGAAGATATGCCGTTCGTAAGGGGCGACTAAAAACCCAAATTGATTCAAGGGTTGTGTAGCGCAATCCTTTCAAAGGGGGTGCCAGCGCAATATACAGCTTCTCCAAAATGTTCCTTAAACATCCGAGTCTCGTGCGATCACAAGTTCTACATGGATCTACAGGGCAGGAGGGCGGCAATGGCCTTGAAGGTTTCATGTGGTCATACTTAATCGTTCCCAAGATGGTCGGGCTAGTACTTTGATGGTGCTTGTTACCGGATAATGCCGAAACTGTATACGGCAAAGGACCATCAACATCAATAACAATCCCCAAGGCATTCGGGGAGTGTCCTTATCGCTGCAACAACAACATACCGAATACAAACCCGTCGTTAAAAAATCGATAAAATACCGATTGCAAACTGGTAACACTCCGATCAGAAATCGGTAATTTTTCCGTAAAAAATCGATATATTTTATAGAACGAAATCAATAACTTTGCCATAACATGGCGATAACAAATTTGTTACACTCTGATAATAAGTTTGTCTGTAAAAAAACAAATTATTATTCTATTTTAATATATGTGTAATTTTTGTTACAAATCGGTAACTTTTTATAATACTAAGATATGAAATTGGTAACAAACTGATAACAAATCGATAACATATTGATAATTTTTCGATGACAAATCCAAACAAAGATCCAAAAGCAAACGGATAACCCATATTGAAAAAATCGATATAATTTAATTTAATTTACTTTATTTCATTTTAATTAAATTTTATTTTTTACTGCCTTTATATAAAGTCCCTTTCATTTAATACCTTTATATTAAGTCCCTTTCATATTTAACCCCTCATTTCCATACGAATTTTTGACCCACGGAAAAGTCTTTTTTGGCAACTTCCCGTTGAGCTAGATACTTGATACTTAGAACATAGTTCAGATCTGGGAGACATTATAATGCAAGTGCAAAAAAATGCGCTAGGTGGCGCACGGATCGAGATATACAGAAAATTAATTTTAAAATGGAAATTTTGCGATCGACTTTTAACTCACTTCGCGGTGATCCAGAGACTTGAAATTTAGCAGATAGTTTGAGAGTCAATGGCACTACAATTCGCGGAAAACAAAATGCTGCCAGTTGGAAGACGAATAGAGATAAATGAACATCCCTGAAAATCCCTGAAAAAATGCAGGGAATCTTGCGATCGATTTTTAAGTAACTTCCCGGTGAGCTACAGATTTGAAACTTGGGCCGTGAGTCAGAACCCGGTGACAATGCAATATCTTATCAAAAAAAATTCGTTAGGCGGCGCATGGATCGAGATATTAAGAAAATTAATTTTGATTTGGGAATTTTTAATCCATTTTTAACTAACTTTCCGGTGACCTAGAGACTTGAAACTTGGCACGCGGTTCGAGGATTGGTGACAATACATTATACAGAAAACAAAATTCCGCTAGGTGGCGCGCTAGGTGAGATAACTACAAATACTTGAAAAACGAGGAAAATTTTGCAATCGATTTTTGAGTAATTTTCCGTTAAGTTGGAGATACGTAACTTGAGCGGTAAGTCAGAACCTGGTGACAATGCAATACTTTATCAAAAACTTTCCGCTAGGTGGCGCATGGATTGAGATACTAAAAGTTATTTTAATTTGGCAATTTTTAATCCATTTTTAACTAACTTCCCGGTGACCTAGAGACTTGAAACTTGGCACGCAGTTCGAGGCTTGGTGACAATACAATTTATAGAAAACAAAGTTCCGATAGATGGCGTGCCAATTGAGATAACTACAAATTCCTGAAAAACGAGGGGAATTTTTCGATCGATATTTGAGTAACTTGCCGGTGAGCTAGAGACTTGAAGCTTGGGCAGTGGGTCAGAACCCGGTGACAATGCAATATTTTATCAAAAAAAATCCGCTAGGTTGTGCATGGATCGAGATATTGAGAAAACTAATTTTAAATTGGGAATCTTGCAATCGATTTTTAACTAAGTTCCTGGATATCTAGAGACTTGAAACCTGAAATATAGTTTAAAACTCGGGGACAGTACAATGTCTGATCAAAAAATTTAACTATGTAACACACAAGTCGAACTATTTAGAAGATTAGGCCATACCTTCATGGCTAGCCTCCTGAGTGTTGCAGGCGCTGTAGAATTCCATCTCGTTCAAATCCCAACTAAATGCACGTCCTTGCATACTTTTAGGCGTACGCGACTTTCACCTCAATTCTTTTAGACTGTCAGGCGTATGCGATTTTCACCACGATTTTAGGCTGTGCAAATTAAGTAGCTGACAAACGAGGTGGAATTCTCTTGTTATGATGCGAGGTGGAATTCTGTTGTTTTAGCCAGTGTTGTCAGCGAAAATTCCACTAATTCTTTTATATCTTGCTATTTTGAACAAATAAATAAAGATACGAATTTTCACTTAGGAATTACTTCATTTACTAATAAAAGTTGCAACTGCCTTTTTGTAGGCAGTACTAAAAAATCTCGATGGACTCCTAAACTACTGAACCGATTTTGAATTTGTTTTGCACTCCGTGTGTAGTTTGATCTAACTTGAGAGATAGGGTAGGTTATATCTCAGTTTATAGTCGCAATATTATTTTCTTGCAAATTTTTAAGCTATTGCATAGATTTTATCGCGGGCTTGGCGACTAAATCAAAAAAAACCGTAACGGATATTTGTCAAAAAAGATCCGAAAAGGCTAGAAAAGGTTCGAAAAGGTTCGGTGTTAGCAACAGGCCTGACATGCCAACCTAATATAAACGCACGCAAGTCATTTTCTGTCAAAAATGTCTCATTCACATACAACTTGTATGAGAGCAACCCAAATTGAATTTGCTGCGTGAAAACCTAACTCGATTTCCAATTCTTGTTCTGCGTGACATTTAGATTTGACGTTTGCACACATGCTTTACATTGTCGCAACGCATGCTTATTTGGGTTAGGGCAAAAAACGCCGGTTGTTTGCGTGCGCTAAAAAAACGCAGTGCGGTTTTATTAGGTTGGCATGTAATACATAAAATTGGATCCCTATCATAAACAGCGGTGGGCACCACTACATTTACACGGTTACCAAATTGAGAATGTGTTAGTAAACACGAACGCGTAGCGAGCACGAAAGCAAAATCAATTATTTTTTTAGTTTAATTTCAATGCTTGAACGGTGAACATGTTTCACATGCAGTGTTGCCAGGTGGCAAGTTTGGCAAAAAAAAAGGTTAGAAAAGGCTAAATTTAGAAAAAAAAGAAGCTAAAAAAAGGCCAGAAATTTTTTGGTTAATTCTTAAAATTTTTTTTATAAAAAAACTTATAAACATAACTTAAGCATAACTTCCTGTTGCAAAACATGTCAGGCACATTTTCTTTGACTAACACATGGAATTACTTTAAATGATTGCATACGTGTATATACATAAAAAAATATTACAAATTAATCTAATATATAAAATCCTTCTGTCACGGCTTTAGAGGCTGAACTCCTCCGAAAGGCCTGAACCGATTCTCATGAATTTTTGTGAGCATATTGGGTAGGTCTGAGATTCGGCCAACGTCTACCTTTTTTTCGCTACGTGTCTAGGGTCTTGAGATCAAAACGGGGACCCGGGTACCCCTAGAATGTGTTTATACAGTATTGATATCAAATGAAAGCTGTTGATGAGTGCTATAGTACAGGATAATATTCATACAACTGGGAGGCTAGGATCTCGAGATAAAGCCCAAAACGTGGACCCGGGTACCCCTAGAATGCGTTTATACAATATGGATATCAAATGAAAGCTGTTGATGAGTGCTATAGTACAGGATAATTTTCATACCCCTGGGTGACTAGGGTCTCGAGATATAGGCCAAAACGTGGACCCGGATACTCATAGAATGTGTTGATACAATATGGATGTCAAATGAAAGCTGTTGATGAGTGCTATAGTACAGGATAATTTTCATACAACTGGGAGGCTAGGATCTCGAGATATAGCCCAAAACGTGGACCCGGGTACCCCTAGAATGTGTTTCTACAATATGGATGTCAAATGAAAGCTGTTGATGAGTGCTATAGTATAGGATAATTTTTTTTGTTCTCGGACTTCCGACCAAAATTCCATGGTGGAATGTACATTTTTCCATTGTATAGTGATAAGTTTTCGCCACTTCAGCTCTATTAATGCTACTTGAGTTTTAGAATAACTGTACTTCTCTTTTTCAAAATAAGAAAATACATCTGGCTTTGAAATTTTCAACGAATTTTCAGCAGAAAAAGAATTAATCTTTTGTAGAGAACTCATATTATTAGGTATTAGGTGTTCACAGGAACTATTGAAATTATTTTATTTTAGTAATTTTTAAAAATATATTCGGAGTAAAAAAGGCTAGAAAAAAGTCACGACGCTATACACAAAATTTCGAGGCTAAGGGCAAAAAAAAAAAAGGCAACATCTAGCCTCGAAAAGGCTAACCTGGCAACACTGGTCACATGCACTCTTTGGTACTCTGTTTTAAGCGCGCGTGCGACACTTTCCCACCGAACGAACATCGAAATCAAACTAAAAGAGCTGTCGTTGATTCTCACGAAGTAGCCATTGTGCTATCGCTTATCGTATACATATATGGTCGCTTACAAGCCAACCCAATAAAACCGCACTGCGTTTTTTTAGCGCACGCAAACAACCGGCGTTTTTTGCCCTAACCCAAATAAGCATGCGTTGCGACAATCTAAAGGATGTTTGCAAACATCAAATCTAAATGTCACGCAGAACAAAAATTGGAAATCGAGTTAAGCCGGAGTCATTGGTGCCGTTTGTCGTATCGCTGTAGTCGTATGCCTAATGCAATCAGCTGTTTATCGTTACGTCGGTAGGCCAAAAACCAATTGGTTGGCTACGATACGGTTACGACCTTAGCGGCATTGATTCCCATAAGGTTGGTCGAATCAGCTGTTATAAGGTTACCGATTTTTTTTTTTTTTTTTTTTTTTTTTTTGTGTTTCGTGGAAGGAGGCTCACTGCGAGACTCTCCGGGTGTAGGACTCCCTTCTTCCATGAAGGCCTACCCACTAAAACCTAACCTCCCACGGCCCGCGCTAATCCTCGTACCTGGGACCGCGTTTAGCATTACTTCGGGTACGGGTGCACGCTGCGGGAGCTCTATGGCTACTCTCACGCTAATGGGGTAGGCATCCGTCTTCTCGTTTACTGGTAAGTATATGCCTCACATATGTGCTGACCGTATCCCATCTGTCTCTTCGTCAGGTCATGTTATTAATGACACTGCCCGGGGATAGGTCGCCAAGTACATCTTCTACCCTCCTTCGCTGATGGGAGAAGTGCCTGCATTCGAAGAAGGTGTGGCGTACATCGTCTATTTCCCCACAGTACAGGCAGCTCGGGCTATCAACCTTACCCATTCTGTGTAGGTATTTGCGGAAGTAACCATGTCCCGTTAGAAACTGGGTCAGGTAAAAGTCTACCTCTCCGTGCGGTCGCTTCAACCATGGATTCAGTTCAGGGATTAGTTCCCTAGTCCATTTTCCTACGATGCTGTTGCTCCACTGATCTTGCCAACGTCGGATCGATTCTTCTCGCGCCTGCATGGCAACAGCAGCTCTACTTGCTTGCGATCCGTTGTCATATATTGTTTTTCTTTCCTCAACGAGAAGATATATCGGTATGGTTCCCGCAACGACCAGGACAGCTTCAGCTGATACCGTGCGGTAAGCCGAAGATATTCGCAGCGCCCCTCTGCGTTGGACCGAGGTGAGGGCGATTCGGTTCTTCCGGTATTTCATTGCGTTCGCCCAGATTTCTGCACCATGTAAGAGTATAGAATCCGAGGCTGATGCAAGCAACTTCCTTGTGCATGGCTTTGGGCCACCTGTGTTTGCCATTAATCTACTCAACTGCGCTATTATGCGCGCAGCTCTTTCGCAGGCCCCTCTTATGTGATCCGAGAAATTGAGTTTGCTGTCTAAGCTCACTCCCAGATATTTCGTTGAAGCGAGTGTTTCTATTGGCTGGTCCCCAACCATCATGTTCCTGGTAGTGGGAATACGTCTCTTTGTGAGGATGACGATCTCCGTTTTGGTTGTTGCTAACTGGAGACCGTGCTCAGCCATCCACCTATTTACATTACGCATGACCTGGTTTAATTTTAGCTGTGCCAGCTCGCAGCTTGGTGCTGTTATCACAGCTGCCACGTCGTCTGCAAAGGCAACGAGGAAGGTGCTTTCTGGCATGTCTAATCGAAGAAGACTGTCGTAAGTTATATTCCAGAGATCGGGACCTAGTACCGAACCCTGGGCTGCTCCACCTGTTATTTTTACCTTTTTTTGACCGTGAGTACTTTCATATATTAGATACCTCTCTCTTAGGTAGTCCCTTAAAATTTCTAATAAATATTGCGGTACTTTGAAAGTGCTTTCTAGTGCCTCAAGCATGTCCTCCCACCTAGCTGAGTTAAAAGCGTTTTTGACTTCCAGCGTGGCCAGCAACACTATAGGTCTTGCTCTGTGGCACGCTGTCTTGGCTTTCTTGACTGCGTCTATAACTTCTGCTATGGCATCGATTGTGGAGTGCCCCCTCCGAAAACCATTCTGTCTGGGCGACAGTCCTCCGGAGTCCTGTAACGCTCTGGTGAGGCGTTGCTTCAGGAGACTCTCCATCTTCTCCAAAGTTACCGATACGGTTACCAATATAGCACCAATGTCTGCAGCTTTAGGTTTTCACGCAGCAAATTCAATTTGATCTGCTCTCATACAAGTTGTATGTGCATGAGACATTTTTGATAGAAAATGACTTGCGTGCGTTTATATTAGGTTGGCTTGTTAGCAGGTGCTAAGCTCACGCCCACCCCGGATCATAAAGTTAAAGTTAAAAATAAAGTTAAAGTTAAAGTGAAAGTTAAAATTAAGGTCAAAGTTAAAGTTAAAGTTAAAGTTAAACTGAATGTTAAAGTTAAAGCGAAAGTTAAAGTTAAAAATAAAGTTAAAGTTAAAGTTAAAGTTGAAGTTAAAGTTAAAGTTAAAGTTAAAGTTAAGGTTAAAGTTAAAGTTAAAGTCAAAGTTAAAGTTAAAGTAAAAGTTAAAGTTAAACTGAATGTTAAAGTTAAAGCGAAAGTTAAAGTTAAAAATAAAGTTAAGGTTAAAGTTAAAGCGAAAGTTAAAGTCAAAGTTAAAGTTAAATTGAATGTTAAATTTAAAGCGAAAGTTAAAGTGAAAGTTAAAGTTAAAGTTAAGGTTAAAGTTAAAGTTAAAGTTAAAGTAAAAGTTAATGTTAAAGTTAAAGTAAAAGTAAAAGTTAAAGTTAAAGTTAAAGTGAATGTTAAAGTTAAAGCGAAAGTTAAAGTTAAAAATAAAGTTAAAGTTAAAGTTGAAGTTAAAGCGAAAGTTAAAGTTAAAGTTAAAATGAAAGTCAAAGTTAAAGTTAAAATTAAAGTTAAAGTTAAAGTTAAAGTTAAAGCTAAAGTTAAAGTTAAAGTTAAAGTTAAAGTTAAAGTTAAAATTAAAGTCAAAGTTAAAGTTAAAGTTAAGGTTAAAGTTAAATTTAAAGTTAAAGTTACAGTTAAAGTTAAAGTTAATTTAAAGTTAAAGTTAAAGTTAAAGTGAATGTTAAAGTTAAAGTTAAAGTGAATGCTAAAGTTAAAATGAAAGTTAAAGTTAAAAATAAAATTAAAGTTAAAGTGAAAGTTAAATATTAAATATTATTCAATAAAAGTAAAAAATTTGTTTTCTTATCGGCCACCACGCTTAAAAAGGTTAACTTGAATTAATATGAAAGACAAAACTTGAATTAATATCAAAGAAAACAAAATGTTGCATAAATATTATAATTGCATAAGTTGATAATATGCAATAGCTTTACCGCAAGGTTCCCGAGTGCCACACGTCCTTTTTTATTTGTTTATAGGTAATAACAAATGGCGGCCACCGTGGTGTGATGGTAGCGTGCTCCGCCTACCACACCGTATACCCTGGGTTCGCACCCCGGGCAAAGCAACATCAAAAATTTTAGAAATAAGGTTTTTAAATTAGAAGACAATTTTTCTAAGCGGGGTCTCCCCTCAGCAGTGTTTGGCAAGCGCTCCGGGTGTATTTCTGCCATGAAAAGCTCTCAGTGAAAACTCGTCTGCTTTGCAGATGCCGTTCGGAGTCGGCATAAAACATGTAGGTCCCGTCCGGCCAATTTGTAGGGAAAATCAAGAGGAGCACGACGCAAATTGGAAGAGAAGCTCGGCCTTAGATCTCTTCGGAGGTTATCGCGCCTTACATTTATTTTTATTTATTAATAACAAAATGTTTCGTATACGCAGTGGCACTCATATTTTCAGGTGGTGTGGATATACTTCCGTGTAATTGCTTGGTGTTTAATTAAACAACCCGCTTATCAATAAAAAATATTATAGCGAATGATATCAAGTATATCACATCACCAGGCCCGCCGAGAGGGTGGGGGGAGAGTTTCTGAGGAGCCCGCGATTTAGTGATACTATGACATTTTTTTTTTATTTCAGGAGAGTCTTTAGTTTTGTAGAGGGTAATTTTCATACCCCTGTGTGACTAGGGTCTCGAGATATAGGCCAAAACGTGGGCCAGAGAATGCCTAGACAGTGCTTATAAAATATGGATATCAAATGAAATCTGTTGATGAGTGCTTTAGTATAGAGTAATATATTATCCAGAGACGGACTGGGACTGGGAATAGGACTAGGACAGGGACTGAGACCGGAGTGGGACTGGGACTGAGACCCGGAGTGGTACTGGGACTGGAATAAAATACATACCACCCTCTGGTACAGGCAATAAGGGATACAGGAGAATGGGAAGAAATTGAGAGAAGAGAAAAGAGAGAAGGAGAAAAAGATGTAGAAAGAGATAGAATGAGACAAAGATGGAGACAGATGAAGCGAAAAAGACGGAGGGAGGAGTGAATAAAAGGATTAGGGAAAAGTGAAGAGGGGGGAAGGCAGAATCAGACGGAAAAAGCTTCTTAAAATGTAAGCACATAGGCCATATTTAGGAAAAAAACTTTAACAATAGCTCTTTTAAAAGAATTTTGGGATTTAAAATTATAAAGGTAGAGCGCGTGTTTAAATTTTAAATAATAAATTTGTTAATCCGAAGTACGTGGTTTGCCTTAAGTTGAAAGATTGCGCTCCATCGTTATAGTTTTAAATCCCAAAATTATTTTATAAGAGCTATTGTTAAAGTTGTTTAGTCAAAATTCAACAAAACTATGTCTGTATTAAAGGAAAAATTGCCTCCTATTTTTGGGTCCATTCTTATCATCTTTTATTCTTTCTAGCATTTGTAACTTTTTTCTATTTTATCCCTTTTAATTACATCACTTCCTCGCTGAATGCTTCACAAAAGGTGATATAATTCAGCACTAAATAAATACATTCATAATAATTCTTACTTACGTAAACTTATAACCAACATAATACAAAATGTCATATGTCTCGAATACTTATGTCTCAATTTGTCACTATCTTGCAATCACATTAGGATCAGTTTAGTTTTGGATTAATTCACGCCCATTTTGTGATCGATTCAAGGCTATTTCAGAATCAATTAGTGATTTATTTTCTAGTCATTATCATTATCAGATTTTGATTCCTGCATTTCGGGGAATCTCAGAGCCGTGTCGTAACTATTTTCAGGATCATATCAGGGCTATTTCGGTAGCATGCCAAAGTTGTTTCGAAACTGTTTTTAGAACTATTTTGTTATCGTTAAAGAAAAGTATCGACATATTTTTCAGGACTAATTCCAAGTCTTCCAGTACTGTGTCGGGATCATTTTGGGACTATCTCGGAATCACTGCAGGACTATTTTCAGAGATATGGATAAACATTAGCACAGGAGCGAATATTTTGTTGACGAATGATTTTAAAAAGACATTATCTTTAAGCAAGCGACATTAATGGCGGTTTTGATAAATGTGGGATAATTTTGAGCACATTGAAAATTTGTTAGAAGACGTACATACTTATGAGTTTTGGGAATGATTTTATAAAATTTTGCATATTGCCGACCATGGGCGTGAATTTAAATGGAATGAGATGTAGCAGCGTATTAAGAGGGACCCAAGTAGAGACAACCCTATGAAAATTTAGTAATCCAGAATCAGTCGCAAATCCATCCCGAAAAGGAGCTTAAAAAATCCCGAAATAAAACAGAAATGGTATAAAAGTAGTCTTGAATCGATTTCAAACAATCACAAAATGGTCCTGAAAAAGTCCTGAAGTGATCCAGAAATAGTTCTAAATAGTTTCGAACTGAGCCCGACAAATACTCTGAAGAGATGCCGGAATAATCCCTAATAGATCCCGAAGTAGTTTTGAAACGGTTCTGTAATAGTTCTGAATTTATACGAAAAAATACCAAAGAGATCCTTAAACAGGCGCAAATTGATTCCAAAATGATGCTGCAATGGCTCGAATATAATTCCAATAGAATATCCAAAACAATCTGTAAAATGTTCCGAAAAATTCTGAGGTCCTGCCTTCCCTTCCGCAATGCAATTGTCACGCTGTGACGTACATATGGCAAATTGCTGAGGCCGCTTCATACTTCCTATCATGTTGCAGACACTTTTCTTCGCATGACTCTTGAAGTAAAAGATTTGGGTGTATACTTCGGTTCAAAGTTAAATTTTAACATTCACGTCAGCTTCACAATTTCTAATGCGCTTTCAATGCTTGCATATGTGAGACATCATTCGGCAAACTCCTCTGACCCCTACACATTCAAAGTTTTATATTCGTCCTTTGTGCGGTCCAAAATTGAGTAAGCGGTTTTCTTTTGGCGGCTTTACCACGCAGTCCACATACATTGCCTGGAGCAGGTTCAAAAATTCTTGATGCGTTTCGCGCTTACTTGATTACAATTCCCTGAACAGATCCCGTCTTTTGAGTATTGCTGCAAACTGTTATCTTTAGTATTTTTAAACAAGCGTAAAATTCTTTTGGCGTCGTTGTTCACCTTCGATATTTTCACGGCTATATTGGCTGTGCGTTGCTTCTAAAAAGACTATGCTTAAATACGGGGAGTAGAAATATTCGCCGCTTTTAAATATTTTTGTTGGGCTGAGTAGAAATGTTTATAATTCAAAAGTGCTTATAATCAGTGCCCTAGCAGAGATAAATTGTTTCCCAAATGTTCCCTCACGAAAATAATTCAGAAGGTGTGAACTCTCACAAATCAACATCAAATTTCAAATAAACTGGCATTTCTAACAGGGTTAGGCCTTAGCGATGTTACTATTAGTAGCGTAGGATCCACCATTGAAAAGATGGTTTGTGTCATTTAGGAACACATTACATACAGGACATATATATTAGGAAAATTTATTTTAATTTGGGAATGTTTCAATCCATTTTTGACTAACTCCCCGGTTATAGAGACTTGTAACTTAGCCGATGTTTCGAAACCCGATGGCTATACAATTTATAGAAAACATAGTTCTGCTAGGTGGCGTGCTAATTGAGATAACTACATATCCCTGAGAAACGAGGAGAATCTTGCGATCGATTTTTGAGTAACTTTCCGATGAGCTAAAGATTTGAAACTTGGGCCGTGGGTCAGAATCCGGTGACAATGCAACATTTGATCAAAAAAAATTAGCTAGGTGGCACGCGGATCGAAATAGTAAGAAAACAATTTTAATTTGGGAATCTTTCAATCCATTTTTAACTGACTTCCCGGTTACCTAAAGACGTTAAACTTGGCAATTAGTTAGAGGCTTGGCGACAATACTACTTATAGAAAACAAAGTTCCGCTAGTTGGCGCGCTAGTCAAGATAATTGCAAATACTTTAAAAACCGGGGGAATCTTGCGATTGATTTTCGAGTAACTTCCCGATGAGTTAGAGACATGAAACTTGGGCCGTAAATCAGAACCCGGTGACAATGCAATATTTTATCAAAAAAATTTCGGTAGGTGGATTTCTGTTGTTTTCGCCAGTGTTGTCAGCGAAAATTCCACTAATTCTCTTTAGTCTTGCTATTTTGAACAAAAAAATAAAGATAAGAAAAATTCACTAAGGAATTACTTATATTACTAATCAAAGCTGCAATTTCCTTTTTGTAGGCAGTACTAAAAAATTGAAAATAAAAAGATGATAAAAAAATGTTAAGGACTACCTTTATATAAATGGACCAAAAAATAGAAGGCAATTTTTCTTAATACACACATAGTCTTATTGAATTTTGACTAAAAAAACTTAACAATAGCTCTTGTAAAAGAATTTTGGGATTTAAAATTATAAAGGTAGAGCACGTGTTTAAATTTTAAATAATCAATTAACTAATCGCAAGTATATGGTTTGCCTTAAATTGAAAGATTGCGCTCCACCTTTATAGTTTTAAATCCCAAAATTCTTTTACAAGAGCTATTGTTAAAATTTTTGGCCAAAACTCAACAAGACTATGTCTGTATTAAAGGAAAAATTGCTTTCTAATTTTTGGTCCATTTATATAAAGGTAGTCCTTAAAATTTTTTTATCATCTTTTTATTTTACTTTTTTCCACTTTGATTTTTAAGGTATTTTTCATGACCTACTAAAAAAGATTTCATTCTATTTTAAAATTTTCATGTATATCCTGTCCGTCCCAAAAATGTCCGCTAAAAACGTTGTCGATAACAGTTTTCAACGGACATTTTTCGGTCGGACTGGGTATACATATAAACATTTTTTTAGTAGGTCATGAAAAAAACTTTAAAAATCAAAGTCCGAAAAAAGTAAAAAAAATGAAATTTCGCAATCTTGAAAATTATTTTTTTGGGTATGCGTAGTGGAACTTTTTTTCCTGGGCCCAAATTCTGTCAAAATATCGATGGCACGATATCGGTTAACTTTCGTTCATACAAATCGACCCAACCTAAGGTCCAGTCCCGCTAATGTGAAGAAAAATTTAAAAGGAGCACGACATGACTTGGAAGAGAATTTCGGCCTAAAATCTATTCGCAATGTATCGCGCCTTACATTTGTTTCTTTATTTTTGAGGGTTTGTTCCTAAATTGATATGAAAATTTCACAAATAAATATTTTAATGCGCTGTCCATTACGTGTGATGTCCAGCAAGGCTTGTTCCGCAAAATCATCACTTAAGCTTAGGCACGCTTCCAGCCGATAAATAGCTGAAATCTTACCACACTTCCAGACCAAAGCAGAAATCGTAGCAATAGAACATTGCCTAGTTGGGTAGATCCACCCTAGAGAATCTCACAATATCAATTTCTACTAAGATTTTATGGGGCTGGGTAATGAACACAAACGGAAGAGAATCAGCAACCTCTGTAACCTCTTTAAGTTGCGTCGGTAATTGTGGTCAACCGAAAAATCTTTCTCTCATCCAACAAAATAAAATATCCATCGCCTTTCGCGGTAAACTTTTGCCCGACTGCGGCAATTTTTAGTGCATCTCTCATTTGATAAGACGTCGTGTAAACAGATAGGCACATAAACACAAACTCGCCGTGCCATTCAATATTATTCCCATAGAGTTCAAAGAAGCGACTGAAAAGACCATGCCTTCTTTATCAATAGGCAAAGTTTGTATAGCCATGTTAATGCTGAAACACTTTGTGGACGTGTGATAAAGCTACCTCGTGCACATTTTCAACTTGTTTCTGAAGTCTTGTGTCATTTCCAAACAACGGAAAATGGCATGCTAAAGCCTGGAAAACTAAATAACGAATGTGAGTCATATCTCTCGATATCATTCCTCTCACTCGTAGCAAAAACTTTGGAAACCTTTCTGCTCCCTCGTTTCACCGCGAATCTTCGCTCAGCCACCCATAATCAAGGCTACTGCAAAACGCATAGCAATCCAACGCGCTGGACGTTATAAAGACCCAGATAAATTACGTACTAAACCAGCAAAGATGATAAATGGTGTTTGTGGCACTTGACCTATCAAGACATAGAAGGTTCACCTCTTCTCCCTTGTCTAAAAAGATGTACTATAGGTAAGCTGTATGGTGTGCCCCCCTTGGTATTGCCAGTTGCCGTCAGTTATAGGGGTCACACATTTTGGTCTCACTCAGACTAGTCTAGATAGCTAGACGTCAGTTAATGGGAAGTTTGAGGAAAAAACTTTAGTTTGTTTAGCGCAACTCACTGCGTTAAGTTAATATGAATATATATTTTCACCACTCTCTGTATTCCTTTCTTTCTTTCTCTTTTACTTGCGTTGCTTTCATTAAACGTTAGTCCAATTGAGATTTTCTGTTATACACTTTTTGTCAGTCTTTTACTTAAATATCCATTACTCAATGGTGGTGGGCATCAATCCGTCAGCAAGGAAAGACTTCTAGGTTCGCTCAACCAATTGAGTCAATCAAACAAACAGCCAGGGCCGCAGAGAGCCGAGCCGGGCCCCTGGGACAGTTCGCGTTCACGGGCCCCCCTAAAAAATAAACTCAATCAAGTAAAAAAATAACATAACATACACAAATTTTTCAATTCACATTTTCAGTTTTATTTCATATAAATTAAAGTTTACTAGAGCGCTTACATAAATGAAATGTAAGATTTCATTGTTTGATTGCTTGCACTAACTTTTTCTAGATATGTACATTTTAAGAGCTTGAATAAGCCATAGAAAATCTTCCGTGCTTTTTGTTCTGCGTATATGGAAATTACCGATTCAAAACTAATACTGCGAGCAAGGCTGGACTCCAACGCCAATGCTTCAAGGCTTGTCAAGCTATTTTGGCTCATAGCAGAACGTAAAAAATTTTTCACGCGAGACAATAGACTAAAGAACGCCTCCTTCAGCCACACTGACTGGAAATGTGCAAAATATTTTAATGCTATGCAGATGTCACCGTGGTGTGATGGTAGCGTGCTCCGTCTGCCACACCGTATGCCCTGGGTTCGCACCCCGGGCAAAGCAACATCAAAATTTTAGAAATAAGGTTTTTCAATTAGAAGAAAATTTTTCTAAGTGGGGCGCCCCTCGGCAGTGTTTGGCAAGCGCTCCGGGTGTATTTCTGCCATGAAAAGCTCTCAGTAAAAACTGATCTGTCTTGCAGATGCCATTCGGAGTCGGCATAAAACATGTAGGTCCCATCCGGCCAATTTGTAGGGAAAATCCAGAGGAGCACGACGCAAATTGGAAGAGAAGCTCGGCATTGGATCTCTTCGGGGGTTATCGCACCTTACATTTTTTTTTTTTATTTTTTATGCAGATGTTAGGAAATAATACTTCCATTTCCAAGTCAGGAAATTTGTTCAGAAGTTGAAATGGTGGCAGCGAATATTCTTCCGTCAGATCCTGATACTTCCAAAAATAACTAAATTTAATCGCAATGTCATTTACGGCTTCGAAACGTCTTGTCATGTTACCAATCAAGCAGTCCAAAAGAACGTAAAAAACTTGCTGTTTGGATTGAGCTTCGGAATCATACTCAGCTGATTCGCCAGGTAATTCATCGAACTGGCGCTTTCTTATCTTCCTTCACTTCTCTGCAAAGGTACTCAAAACTCCTATACTCCCTGCCAGAACCTTACATTCTTGAAGTATGATCGACCATTGATCCCTGAACTTCTTCAACTCATCAATGACCTATGTAAGCTTAACCAAGGCATACTCATAAGTTTGCACAAATTTTCGCTTCGCAAAACAAGTCAAGTGTACTAATTTTTTCAAATTAATGCTCTAGTTTGTTATCAGCCTATATTTACAGATTTCGCTGGCTTTTTACAAAAATGAAAAAGCAATACGACCAAACCTATAGAGGCATAGTTATAATCGAAACAAAATGTGATTTTAAGTTAGTTGAAGCATTTTTGACAGATAGCGCTTATAAAATTGTGTCAAAAATGTTTATCTAACTTAAAATCACATTTTATTTCGACTATGACTATGCCCAAGAGTAATTGATTGAATGCTTATGATTTTAGTTTGTGATTTTCAATTTTAAACGATTTTTTGTAGCAACAAAATATGTATGTATCTATGAAATCCTAGTTAGAGTACTGTCAATACTACTTAACCTTGTCGGGCCCCAGGGAAACTGCCCTGGCTGCCCCCCCCCCTTTCCACGGCCCTCTCATCAAGCGTTTGTGTTGAAGGAGGACGGCAAGATATTTGAATATATCTCGACATAAATTTTCTTTGTTGCAAAAATATTCATGCTCATATCTTTACATGTAGTGCACTTGTAATTTCCTACTTCATCAGCATCATTTCACTGGAAAATTTTCAATAAATTTCACTGATTATTTTCGTTTCTCATATTTTGCGGTCGTCATTGTTTTCAGTATAATTTGCTGCATGGAAAGTCTCTCAGCAAAGATTTACTTATGCGACAGCTGTTAGCTTTGGGCGGTGCTGGCATATGCAATTTGCATTGAGTTCTCTGTTTTTCACAACTTTTTGGTAAATTAATTCATTTCCGCTATTCACAATGACAAAGAAAGTATTCACATAATTTAGAAATTTTTTTTCTTTATTTTGCTTTTTTTTCAGTTTTTATTTTGCTTATTTGCTGTTTGGTGCGATGCTTATTTGCTGTTTGGTGCGATGCACCACTGGTGCAACATTTTTATTGCACTACATAGTGTGATTGTAAAATATGAACCGCCACAAATGGTAATGAAGTCTTGCCTGCCATTCAGTTGAAAGTTGCCTATAAGCTTTGTTGTGAGTGTCTTGCATATTGTTGTTATAAAGTTACACTTGTAATGTCTTAGCTGTAGTTGCCATTTTGTTGCAATTGCACCAATATGTATTTTTTTTTTCGGTTACATTTTTGTCAATTTTGTCTGTGGCGGTAAATTGTTTAGTATGCTTGCCTCCCATACCGGAGATCCGAGGTTAAAATTATGTGCACAGGCAATTAACACTCACAAATAATGGGAGGCTGGCATACCATAAATGGTGTAACGTCTACATACACAGCGACCACAAAACTATTAGCTTGGAGCTAGTAGAACTTTTACCTAGGATAGCTTCTAAACAACTACAAAAACGAAGATGGCAACAACACCTTTTTTAACTACAAACATTTGATGTTGTTTGAAATGATGTCGTAATAAGAAGGACACGTGCGGAGGATCTGTCGGTTGTAAAATCAGCTTAGCCTCATTAGAGGGCATCATTATCTTTTCTGAACAACCTATCCTTAAAAATGCCCAAAAAGGCAACATTACATGCCCTCGCTGCCATTGACGGTGCAGAAAACAGCCTTGTCAATTAGCGGATGAATCACACGAAGCTGAAGCGAATGCCATAAATGTACGTATGTGTCGCACCATGTCTCACTCAAAAGCAATTTGCGATCACATTTCACAGCGAACAAGCACACGAACCGGATTTTTTTGTAAAAATGGTTACAATTTTTGTTCTTTTCAAGTCATGCAGGGTGGCACTGAACATTTTAAGTGGCTACAATTTCACAGGGCGAAGTGAGAATCTTAAAAATGTTTGCCCCTGAAGGTGGCGACATTTTCGTGTAGAAAAGAAATCACCATAAGTCCATGCCCAGAAGTCGTGCCAAAGGAAATCGGACTCCTGTATACTGGTGGAACGACGAACTAGCGGAGGAGCGTAAAAAATGCCACAAAGCATGGCAAAGAACACAGAGGGTACCCTCGATATGGTGAACTACACAATACCTACATAGCACAAAGAAAATTCTATAAAAAGAGCAAGAAAGCGTGCCTGAAGGAACTAATGGTGTGATGTGGAATTCCCACGAATAACAGAGCGAAGGTAAATTAGATATTAATACCAAATGCAGGGAAATCTGAGCAACTCCTTTCGTCGTATCGACCAATTAGCTTTTGTCTGTTACTTATGAAGGGCATGGAGATATCCTTAGATCAGTACATTAGGGTGGTCAACCTTAACAAACTTCCTCTGTGTAGGAGTTACATACTTTACATATCAGTACGGAAAACCTAAGGAGACCGATATTCAAAGCCTCATGGCAAAAGTTGGAAAGGTTTTGGAGTCTATGAAAGTAGCTTCCTTCACTTCTTTGGACATCTCACGGGCTTTCTATAACACAACCTAAATATCAAGCAGTCGAACAAGCTACGATTGGCAAAAATATAAGGCTAATGGTCATCCGCTTGGTTCTCAATCCATGCTTAATATAAAAAAAATCAGTCTTGAGCTGGTAGGGACAACCGTATTACTTGTGGCCAATAGGGGATGACCTCAAAGGGGCCATACTTCCTCTTCTCTTGTGGACTCTAGTGATAGATGACCGCTTTCAGTTCCTGAAATATTTTGGATTTAACACAGAAGGGTAAGCAGATGGTTTAGATGTACAGATGACATGCAGACATATCTCCACATAACGGCAGGGGCGTACATGTACGCTTAAAAAATATGGTTGGGTTTGGTCACCAATGCTTTAATTGAATCGAACGGAAAAAGAAGCACATGTATGTATTTTTTGTGAAATTCTTTCAGCTCCGACAGGCTTGGGAAAAACGCTCGGCTTTCTTTTAATGTTAAAATAATAAGTTAGTGCGACTGAGAGTCGGAGTGGAAATGGGATTGCGAGTGTTAGGAAAATTGGGAGTGGAAATGGAGTTGGGATCGGTACAGAAAGCGGGAGTTGGATTTAGGGTAGGAGTGAAAGTGGGATTGTGAGTGTGAGTGGGAGTGATAGTGGTACTGATAAGGGTAGTGGTGGTGGAAAGGTGAAGGAATAGAGATAAGGGGAAGTATAAGGGGAAATTGCAGGTAAAAAACACGAGGATGGTATATAAATTCTAGCCTTTGATTTGGTCCTTGTTTTGTATTTCTTGGTTCTATTGTAAAATAAAATTTGGAACAAATAAAATAGAATATGGCAATATGGACGCAGACGTTCGTTGATGTGGAGTAAAGTTTCACATGCTGCGCTAATAGTAATTCTATGAAAATGAAGCAAAGCATATTCAAAATGAGTCCTCTAGGACTCAAGCATTTGCCTTTTGAGTGTTAAGGATTTGGTGTAGAGCGAGGAAATGCAATGAAATGAAAATAATTGAAAATTGTTACAAAAGTTGTGACAATGATTTCATGAAATATTTGTCTGTTGCCTGTGGGATATAAATATTTTTATGTTATTACAGCTACGGGGAAACTGTGTATACATGCACACATATATATGTATGTTTATGTCGCCATATATTAAAAAAAAAAAAAAATGAAGTTTTAAAGAAGAGGTTTTGTGCAAACGCATTTGGTAAGTGTGAAATACTCCTTTTTTGAAACTAAATAATTGCAATAAATGATTAGGCTTGAGTTATAAATTTTATCATTTTCAGGATGAAGACTATAGAACAGAATTTGTGAATTGGAATGATCCGGTTTTTACTCACTCAGCGACTTTTATTGTGGTAACCATATTGATTCCTCCACATCTCACTCCTACTTTGTCATTTCCGGTGTAAATCTAAATAACGGGGTTGGGCTCCACTTTCCTGTGTATTAGAGATATACTCGAAAAGGCATCTGTTTTTACGTAACGGTAAATAATATTGATTGTAGGGACAAATAACGAAATGGCACACGGCGGTAGTAATTAGTACAAGTTTCCTAACTTCACTACTTTATCAGCTACCTTTTTGGGTACCAAACTTCGAGTACTTTCATACTCAGGCCGCTTGTTAAATTTTGGATTTTTTTATGGCCCGGGACGTTTGAGCTGTGATTTAAGCTAATGCGCGTTGAGCAATCCAATTAACTGAATATTTTCGCCTCTATTAAATTAGGAAGAGTTGAAGTTCGTTTTTCATTTTACGAAAGCCAAAATATCGAAAAAATCTGAAGGACTGAAAATGAATCCACCTTTCTTAAGCTTTACCAGTAACAATACATAGGGGCCACGATAATTGCAAAGGGTGTAATTTATGCGCTTTTTCTTGAAACAATAAAAAAATGTGTACGAATTAAGCGGGTATTGCCCTAATCGCTTTTAAATGTATGAAAACATTTATTTGAAGCAATTTTTTTAATTTAATTTATTTCGTAATTTGGGAAAATTTTAAACAAAGTGACATTAGGAAGGACAATGGACAGCTGTTTCGATTATATCTCGTAATCTCTTCAAAACCTTTTCTCCCGGGAGTGAGATTTGAACCCGAACTCGTATGATGGTTGTAGTGTTACAAACGTATTAATTACTTACTTACTTACTTACTTAATTGGCGCTTAACCGTCTAAACGGTTATGGCCGTCCAACAAGGTGCGCCAGTCGCTCCATCGCTCCGCCAACCGGCGCCAATTGGTCACACCAAGGGAGTTTAAATCGTTTTCCACCTGGTCCTTCCAACGGAGTGGGGGCCGCCCCCTACCTCTGCTTCCATTGGCGGGTTTTCGATAGAAACACTTCCTTCGCCGGAGCATCATCATTCATGCGCACAACATGGCCTAGCCAGCGCAGCCGCTGCGTTTAATTCGCTGGAATATGTTGATGTCTGCATATAGCTCGTACAGCTCATCATTAAATCTTTTTCGGTACTCGCCATCGCCAACGCGTAGAGATCCATAAATTTTTTCGAGGAATTTTCTCTCGAACGTGTTAATTATTAGATAAAATTTTCCTGAAACTAGGGCATGAAGTGAGGTGGCCTTACCAACTTGATAGGATATAAATGATGATAAATTGATTAGAGAGGGTATATGTTATCTCTAATGGTTGAAAATGCGAAATGCTGACACGTTATATTTTGGGTCATTCACTTTTAAAGCTCTTGGCAATAGAACTGGAAGTAGCGAGCAACATGCAACTTGCAAGAAAATCAAAACTAATGTGATAACTTTGGGTCATACACATATCACTGCATTGCTGTTCATCATTGGCAATACGGCGTTGTGCAGGTTTGAACTCACTATATTATTCATACCTGCGTTTGATAGTGCTCTTAGAGTCGATATATAGGTGGAGGATTGGCGCAATGGCGTGACGTGAAGACCAATGGTTCCAAAGTAATGGAAGGAAATAGGGCCTGCGGTATACTGCGGTGATCACAAAATAAACAGATCCTCCAAGTTGCCAGACCACTCTAGTGTTTAACAGGCAAAAGTAGTAGCCGTAAAACGAAGCATTGGACACACTGTGGTAAAAAATTTAAACCGCAGCCACGTGAGCTCTTATGCTGACAGCTAAGGAGAAATTAAGGCAATAATCTCGCTTAACACCATATCTTAAAGTGTCTTAGAGTGTAAGCAGTTCTGCCCAAAATCGGAATAAGAAGAAGCATATTTACAGATATGGTAAGCTAGCAAAAAAACCGCGTCTTCCGAAATATATTACCGCAGACGTTCCAAGCGGACTGGGCGAATTTAAAAGAAAGCGATAATTGCACATACTCGAACAAGCAGCAAATATGTTAAAACAAGCGTAGGGCTGCAGAATATGAAAAGCAGATATTAAACTTAAACTAACAAAGTTACTATTATGATTAAAAAGAAGGGACTAGCGGTTTTTTGATTTCACATGCATTTAATTTAGACCTACTTAATAACAAGAGGGCTGGTTGGAAAAGGAAACGATCAAACACGTTTTGTGTTAGTGCCCTAAGCTCGCTAGCCCAAGACTGCAGATATTAGAAGTGCCATAGCTACCAGATCTAGAAGCAGCAAGTAGCGGTGATTTCAGGAAGCGTCTAGTATTTTACTAAAAAAAAAAATTGATTTATTTTAAAACACAGGTCCTGGATTTTTGATAGGCTTTTCCATTTCGGTAGTTGAGCTAAATTTTCTCACACTATGGACATATTCACTCTATGTTAAGGCGTAACATACCAGCCACTTCAATTTAGACCTATTTCATCCTAACCTTAGATAGATTTTTTTTTTTCAATTCCGAATGTTGCCTGAAAGATTTGCAGTTTAAAGTTAGTAAAAAATAAAGTATTTTAACGAAGAGTGAAAACTGTTAGCTGATGACTACATATGTGTATGTGAGATAATTTCTTTGCTTTACGACATCATTCTGTTTTGACGATATCGTCTCCAAAACGGTGCTACCAATACGAGAACAAAGTGCCAAAAACAAACAACAGGTATTCACCTACCGTTTTTGTTGAAATATCTCTTTGTTAACGCAAAACTTTTGAACAAATCTACAAAAAAAATTATTTTGTAAACAATGTCAACACAGGCGCAATTTGTTATTTTACTCAGCGTCCGGTAAGTGAAGAACGTCAGAGCGCCCTCTCAATATCCGCCTTTGAATTTTTAATTTTTCTTCTTGGGACACTAATAGAGCAATAGCTTGATACATATTTATTATATTTATATCAGTGCAATTATTTCACTAAAAACTTTATTTTTATTTCACTTATTTTGTAAACTTAATGGACGTGCGCAAAAACAAAACATATGTGCACAGTAGGGCGGGTCGATTTAAAGATCGCCCATTGCTCTATGAAAATCATATTCTAGGGATCAAAATAAGGAACAATACCTCTAAAATGAATTCTGATTTCCCCCCCTTTGGGTCGAACTTTTGGGTAGGGGCAATTTCAATTCTACCAGCTGTGTCTTGTGGTGGCTTAAAAAAAACAACACAAGCAATTTTGCGATCTGCAATTGTGTCACAGTGATACCTTCATTTTTAAAAAAAAAACCCACACAACTATGTTTACGACATGCAAATGCATCACAGTGATGCCTTGGTTTTAAAAGTGGGTTGTAAAAACGCTAATTTCTAATAATTTTTTTTAATTTCTTTTCTATTACTAAGTTAAATTCATTTTTTCATTTACATATGTTCGTACTAAATAAATTTCTAAAGAGAAAAATAAACTCCAAAAAGAAAAAACATAGGCATTTCAAAATAGAATTTTTCAAAATTTGCCCCTACGACCCACAGGGACGGGCATCAGAATTCGTTTTAGAGGTATGGTTCCTTCGGCAAAGTTTCTTATTTTGATCCCTAGAATATGATTTTCACAGAGCAATGGGCGATCTTTTTGCCTCCCCACAAATCGACCCGGCCTAGTGCACAGAGTTGCAAATTTGACACTTGATATCGTGTAGTTGACGAACGACGTAAAGTTACACGATAACGGCAACGTAAGATCCAGAATACCATGAGCACACGATATCGTCCAAGCAGGTATCGTTCGTAAGGCGTATCGTTCGCCAAACAGAATGAGGCTGTTAAGCTGCGTGAAATATTATTCGTCGCCTTCTATGTATGTGGGTAAATGGTGATTGATGCGTTCGTGTACACAAGTGTGGCTTGCTTGCTGTTTTTATACTCCGCTGAGCAAAGCTCACAGAGTTTATTAATTTTGTTCGCATAACGGTAATCCGTAATGGCATAAACTAATCGATTTAGATATAGACTTCTATATATCAAAATGTTCTGGGCGAAAAAAGAAATTCATTTAGTCATGTCCGTCCGTCCGTCCGTAAAGCTGTTGAACTTTTTTCTCCAATTTTATGAGAAACTTCAACAAAACTTGTGGAAATTTTGAGGTGTCTTAATGAAATTGGTAACGTAAATTCCTGGGCACTCATCTCAGATCGCTATTTAAAATGAACGAAATCGGACTATAACCACGCCCACTTTTTCGATATCGAAAATTTCGAAAAACCGAAAAAGTTCGATAATGCATTACCAAAGACGGATAAAGCGATGAACTTGGTAGGTGGGTTGACCTTATGACACAGAATAGAAAATTAGTAAAATTTTGACAATGGGCGTGCCACCGCCCACTTTTAAAAGAAGGTAATTTAAAATTTTGCAAGCTGTAATTTGGCAGTCTTTGAAGATATCATGATGAATGAAAGGATAAAGAACACGCCCACTTTAAAAAAAAAAATTTTTTAAAGTCAAATTTTAGCAAAAAATTGAATATCTTTACAGTATATAAGTAAATTATATTTATATTTATATTTATTCAAGTCTATGAAATAAGGTTTGTTACAGACTAAAAGCTATACGTATCAAACAAACGTAAAAACTTAACAATATATTACAAAACTGTATTCAATATGTTAATAACTTCATACTTAGATATTGAGAAGTCAAAGGAGACAGAGTTAGATATCCTGTTAAGTTCATAGATAGCTCGAGCGATGGGAGCATTTCGAGCGTAATCAGTTCTAAGAATTTGCTCATAGAAGGGAAGAGCAATACGCAGAGACCTCCGCGGGATATTAAAATTAATCCGAGCGAGAAGAGATGCACAATCTATGTCTCCACTGATAATATTGAAAAAGAAAGATAATGAAAGAACAACTCGCCTTGTCTCCAGCGTTTTCAAATTTATTAGAAGTAACCGCGAATTATAAGTAGGCATCGGCTCAGAGAAGTTTAATAAGCGTAGCGCGAACCTAAGAAATATTTTTTGGACCCTTGAATTCTATTTATTGTGGAAATATTTTATGGTCTCCATATTATAGCACCATATTTCAAGTTTGACCGAACAAAGGCTTTAAAAAGTAATTTAAGAGTATAAGGATCCGAAAATTTCGCACAATTACGCCTAATAAAAATCGCTTTAGGGGTAATAAAGCTTATATGGCTATTAAAAGAAAAGATCGAGGTAAAAATGTTACCAAGATCCTTAGTTTCTTCTAAAGAATCTAAAAAAGAGTCATCAATCATATATCTTGAAGGGAAAACATTTTGTATCTTCGCGTACGTTATTTTGAAGCACTTTTTTATGTTTAAGGAGAGGTGAGAGTTTAAACACCAGACCTGCAGTTTATCAATTTCTGCCTGAACCTTATTAATGTCGTTACGATTTTGAATATTAGAATATATTTTAGATCGTCAGCATATAATAGGTATTTAGCGAAAGAGAAGCAACTGCTTATGTCATTTATGTAAAACACATAGAGCAATGGGCCTAAAATGCTTCCTTGAGGAACGCCTGAACACGCTATAAAAGGTTGTGACTTGCTGTTATCAACAGTGACTACACATTGGCTATTAGATAGATAAGATTTTATCCACTTTAAAAAAAAACAGAATGAAATCCCAGGTGTTCAAACTTACTAATTAGCACCACGTGAGATACTTTATCGAAAGCCTTGGAAAAGTCAGTGTATACGCAATCAACTTGAAGACCAAGTTGGAAAGACTCGAAGCAGTATTCACTAAATTCAGTCAAATTTGTAATTATAGACCGATTTGAAATAAAGCCATGCTGAACTGGTGTTATTAGACTTTTTGTTGCAAAATATATTTTCTCCTTTACAATAACCTCAAAAAGCTTCGAGGTTGTTGACAGCTTTGAAATCGGATGATAATTACAAACATTATTCTTATTTCCACTTTTTAAAGTAGGATTAATGCATTTAATTTTCCAATCTTCCACAAAATAGCCTGAAGCCAGAGACATATTAAAAATAATTATAATTGGTAAAATTAACGCTGGCGCATTTTTGAGCAAAAAAACCGAAATACCATCAATATCAGTTTTTTCTGAAGGCTAAACACCCATTATTCCGTTTAAAACATCCTCAGATGAAAGTCTGAGAAATCCAAAATTTACGGAAGAAAGATTGTCTCGTGAACCAGCCACAAATTCGGTGTTACTATCATCCAATATAAAATTAGAGCTAAACAACTTCGCGAACAAATTTGCTGCATCAGTTAAGTTACTAGCAGATTCGTTCTCCAAGAATATAGCAGATGGCATACTAGAGATAGATTTTTTTATTTGATGAAACTCCAAAATAATTTGGTACTGGCTTTTATACCCGGCTCAACATTAAGTATATAATTCCTATAAAGAAATTTATCCAAACAGTTAAATTCATCAAGTATTTCTGATATGATTCAAAAAATATAAAGTTACCAGTACCCTTGTACCTTTTAAAGAATTTGTTCCTCAGATTTTACTAAATGCTGCATACTTTTCTGCGCACTTGATTTTCTTATAGAGATTTTTGACGATGCAATTTTAGCTTAGCGAAAGTTGGAATTTGGGGGCTGGTGTCACTGAAGTTAACACACAGTTTCGTTATACCGTGGCGCAATGACGCCACTAACAGCAGTACTTCATCTTCGACATAACATAAATTCTCAACGCTTCAACTTAATGCCGCCAGTAATGCCAATAACTCTCCTGTGGTTATCTACTTAGTACTTAGTACTGTAGTGGAATTCACTAACTTATAACGAAGCGATTTGTCGAGATTTTAATTAACGATTTTGTCGCTTGCCTTATCGATTGTACTATTCACTAACTTAGTTTTAACAACTCGAAATAAACGACATTTAAATTTCGTTTTAATAGTAGAAAGGTGGCAGCACAGCTTAAAGAAACCTAAAAAACACGAAAAGCACAAAAGGAATGCCAAAAATAAAATAAATTCAATTCCGTATAGGTCAAGGCGAATTCAGTAAGGTGGTGTTATCCCAACAGATGATTGCTTCTTCTTGATTATTTTCCATACAGCGCCTTGTACTTTAATATGTCAGTTAATGGAAATCAATTAAAATTTTCTTTTGACTTGACATTCTTTTGCACGGCGATTTGGTTGCATTCGCTTTGCGACCACCTGGTATGGATTGGCCTTGGTATAGGTACTAACTGCTTTTAAAAGTGTTATTATGCAAGTTTTTACATATTTTAACAAAAGGTAAGTAAATGCGGTATTAATTTCTTTTTTTCACTGTTTGTATCGGAGTTATTGTTGCACCTCTTAATTGACCATCAAGTTGAGAAATAATATCGTGAGCAAAGTCTGGGTTAGTCGGTACAGCTTTCGAAACTCCGTTGCATTCAAGTGGAATGGGTCATCTACTTCTCAAAGAAGGTGTATGCCCACTGGCGATGGACTTAGTAGTTCTTCACCTTTTGCAAAACGTACGCCAAGTACTCAAATGCCATTTGATTTATAAATTAAGAAACTTTTCGAGTTTGAAATTATTTAATTAAAGTTCCGATTTTTTTTTTTTAAATAAAATTGTCAGAAATGTTAATTTCGTAATTTTTAACGCAGCCAATTTTCTTGTCGTTTACTTAACAACGCAGGTGATCGTCGATAAACGAATATCGATGCTAAATAGTTATAGTTATAGAGGAATCGCTATAGTTATCGACTCGCAAATAAAACGATGGCAAATGTCGTTAGAAAAGTTGAATTCCACTACTGGTATTATTATCGGGCGACATCTGTAATTCGGTAATCGGAAGTTGCTGTTAGTCAAAATTTCACCACAATGCCGCCAATAACACTGCTGTGATGCCACCTACGACGGGTAATAAATAGCGTTATGGGCGAGCGACATCTGTCATTCGGTAATCGAAAGTTGACCCTAGTCATTATATGCCACCTACGAATATTATAACATGAGCAAGCGACATCTGTAATTCGGTAATCGGAAGTTGCTGTTAGTCAAAACTTCACCACAATGCCGCCAATAATACTGTTGTGATGCCACCTACGACGGGTAATAAATAGCGTTATGAGTGGGCGACATCTGTCATTCGGTAGTCGAAAGTTCCTGCTAGTCATATAATACCACCTACGAGTATTATAGCATGAACGGGCGGCATCTGTTATCGAGAGTTGCTGCTATTCAACACTATGCGTTATACGAGAGCATGGGATTCACCATGTGTAAAGGTATTTTTCTCATATAAAATAACATGGTTAGTCCCATACCCACGAAGTAATGGCATGATATATTGCTTGATAGCATGTTTTGAACCTTCTTGTTATTTCTAGTAACCCAGCGGTAAAATAGATACTCTTTACGAATGCCTTTATCAACAGCTTTCATTTTATATCCATATTGTATAAACATATTCTAGTGGTAGCCGGGTCAACGTTTTAGGCTATATCTCGAGACCCTAGTCACCCAGTGCAGCAAAGCACTCATCAGCAGCTTTCATTTGATATCCATATAGTATAAACACATTATAGTGGTACCAGGGTCCACGTTTTGGTCTCGGTTACCTAGATAATATACCTACAAAATTTTATAAAAGTCGATCCCGTAATTTTCAAATTTTAAGCATCTAAATATACACTCACCACGACTAATTTTTAGATATATAGATAAGCGGTCCCCGACAGATGATGTTCTGGGTCACCCTGATCCACATTTTGGTCGATATCTCTAAAACGTCTTCACATATACAACTAAGGGCCACTCCCTTTTAAAACAGTCTTTAAAACCTTTAAATTAATACCCATATCGTACGAGCACATTACAGAGTCACGCCTGGTCCACCTTTATGGCGATATCTCGAAAGGGCGTCCACCTATAGAACTAAGGATCAATCCATTTTAAAATATTCATTACCACCTTTCATTTTACACCCACATCGAAAAAACACATTCTAGAGTCACCCCTGGTCTACCGATATCTCGAAAAGGCGTCAACCTATAGAACTATGGCCTACTCCCTTCTAAAATACTCTTTAATACCTTCCATTTGATACCCATGTTATATAAACACATTCCAGGGTTACCCTTGGTTCATTTTCCTACATGGTGATTTTCCCTTATTTTGCCTCCAAAGCTCTCAGCTGAGTATGTAATGTTCGGTTACACCCGAACTTAACCTTTCTTGCTTGTTGTTATTGTGATTATTTACTAACAGCGTAGTGAAGCTAATATTCGCCACAGTATTATAATAAGTCTTTACTTTAGGTTTAACCTCCTGAGATTCCGATCATTGCGTTGCGATAACTGACGCAAAATTCCAGCGACAAGAGTGTTTCGACAGGAAAACATTCTGACCCAAAGAATCCTCTTCTTACATTCTCATAACATCATCCTGTGGTTTTCCTACGTTTATGTGTGGATATACCTGCTTCGAGACGCACAGTTGTCATTACAGGCATAGCCATAAACCTTAGAACATCACTTTCTGAAAAGCCAGGAGTCATCACAGCTTCTTTCCATATCGCCCATATGGATCCGACATGCCCCATATATGAGAAAATATGATGGTTTTAGTTAATTTAAAATTCACCGATAATTTCCTTTATAACAACGCATCTCTGTACGGGGTAGGACATACTATTCCAGCTGTGATATTTGTACTCTTAAAAAATTTAATTAAATCAAATAAAAAAAGGTGTAAACGAAATATCATTAAATGCATGAATGGCAAAGTGACATCAAGTGACTCAGTATGTATTTGACCAATAGATCATTCTAAATAAATAAGTTACTGTATTGAACGTCGAACAAATTAACACATGAAATTGTGTGCCTGTTAATAACTCACGAATATGTACGTAATGCTGGTCATTCACCATGACATGTTCGAAACTAATTATTGACAGTTGGTCCTGGTACGTGTCACGCATGTAGTGGCGAAACAACAAATTTCCGAGCCACCTTATGTTGTATGTTCAAATTAACGTTGGTCAGTTGTAATATTACTAAGTAGACGCATACCTAGACTACGATTGTTGAAGTGTCTACTAAGGCTTGATAAGCTAAATTGAAATATTGGGTTGTATGTGACTATTTACATACATAGTTATATAAATAATATCAGGGTGGGTAAACTAATATGGAACAATGTTTTTCGACATAGCTGCACTGATTTGCATTTGGTTAGAATCGATATTAGAGCGCTTCATAATGCACAGAGAAAACAAAAGTTTGAAATGTTCTTCTAAATGAGTGAGCATACTATTTTAGGTTAGGGTAGGTTAGGTTTGGTCGTAGCTGCCATGATAAAGGAAGCTGACTTGGACAACACGAAGGTCCGTTGTGATACCGCATACAATAAAATAACGGTGACGTAGATATAGCTACTTAGATAGCTTGGATAAATCCTCGGGGACGAAGTACTTTCGCATATTTCTGGCAAATGCTGGGCAATCAAGCATAAAGTGTTTGATGATTCCACCTCATCATCCTCCATACAGCTGCATCAGAATGGAGTGTCAGTGTATTGAGACTTACCGCATGGATACCCATGGGACAGTGTCCTGTCAAAACGCCAATGACCATTGATAGGTGAGCCTGAGTGAACCAAATTATTTCGGCCATACCTCCTGCTATCCACTTTCTGCCAGATATGTCTTGCTACCCTGTAAGAGGTGATGTTTGCCTAACGTTTGCTGAGCTGACCCGAGGCCCAGCTATAGAGGAGCAAACCACAGTTGGCGAGCGGAATCCCGAAATCTCTGCAGCCATCTTCATTCGGTTCAGTTTTAACGATGCGGGCTACGAGACCCGCTTGATAGTTGCCCGAGATATCACATGGCCAGGGACCCAGATATTATTAATTATAAAATAGTTCAATGCAATCGCAAGCGAGGTCAGGCACTCCCAGACCACCATCGATCGCACTCTAGTCGAACTCGAGGCCTTGATATCCGCTTGGCTATTAGAATAGATGTTAAATGCTCAAACCGTAGTAGCACTGAATAGCATTTCATCCACCGCATCATTAATCGCAGCAACTTCCGCTTGGAATACACATATTATACATTTATACCAATAGTTTCACATAAACGGAAGGGGTCGGGTCTTCTTCTTACTGTGTCGATCTATAAATAAGCATTTGCTACAAACTGCCAGATCTGCAGTGTCTTTTAGGCGGAAACGAAAGCCATGAAGAAAGCACTGGAAATTCTCTAGGAAGCGCGTCAATACATATATAAAAAATAAATAAATGTAAGGCGCGATAACCTCCGAAGAGATCTAAGGCCGAGCTTCTCTTCCAATTTGCGTCGTGCTCCTCTTGATTTTTCCCTATAAATTGGCCGGACGGGACCTACATGTTTTATGCCGACTCCGAACGGCATCTGCAAGGCAGATGAGTTTTCACTGAGAGCTTTTCATGGCAGAAATACAATCGGAGCGTTTGCCAGACACTGCCGAGGGGCGACCCCGCTTAGAAAAATTTTCTTCTAATTGAAAAATCTTATTTCTAAAATTTTGATATTGCTTTGCACGGGAGTTGAACCCAGGGCATACGGTGTGATAGGCGGAGCACGCTACCATCACACCACGGTGGCCGCATATATACATATATAATATTAGTCAGGTACTGATGAAGCACTGTGTGTAATTATTGCCTTGAATATCACAGAGTGTTTCATCAAAAATTTTACTAGAATGTAAAAAAGCATTGCAGAGACTTTACTCAGGCCGGACTATACATCTATACTGAGTGCCCGGTCATCACAAAGATGGTAACGAAAGAGTCGAGGAGTTGGTAAAAGAGTTTGGAAGACAGAAATTGCATATGACCCATTAAGCAAAAAAGACGTGGAAAGAAGCGCGTGGCTGCAAAATTTCTAAGACCATATGCAAATCCTAATAGTCGCAAAGTTTCTCATGTCTCTGAAGAAAGAAGACTCAGGATGGGTATATTAACTGGATATTTCTTTCTGGCGTCACATGCTTATAAGTAAGGTCACCTCACTAAAAGAAGATGTAGGAAGTGCGAGCTGCAGGGACCGTTTCAAGTACATTTTCTGTTCAGCTGAGAACATCGATGTCGTTTCGATGTTTTTAGTCAATACATTTTATACTCAGCTATACTTGTACTTGCACAGGGTATTATAAACTTGATTTGATAGATATAACGGAATCGGGATAGATATAGATTTCCATATATCAAAATCTTCAGTATCGAAAGAAAATTTGATAAAGTCTGTCCTGTCCGTCCGTTAACATGATAACTTGAGCAAATATTGAGATATATTCAAATTCTGTATACGGGCTTATCTGGACCAAGAATAGATTGGCAGTGGAAATGAGCGAAATCGGATGATAACCACGCCTACTTTTGCGATATCGAAAATTTAGAAAAATGGAAAAAATTTGACAATTCAAAAATGAATACCGCCAAGATAATGAAGTTTGATGTATTGCTTTTATGACGCAAAGCATTAATTCCAAACAATTTTGGAATATGGGCGTTGAGCCACCCACATATGGAAGAACAAAATTTGGAAGCTCAAGAAGCCCTAAATCAAAAGCCGTTTAAGATATTACATTGAAATTCGGCAGAGAGCCTATCCTTGCCAAATTATATAGGCAGAGTGAAAAAAAGCAAAAATGGTTAAAAACCACGCCCACTTTTACTAAAGGTCTTACCTAAACAAAGTTTGTAATAACTCTATGGTATCTAACTATATTTGACTGATATTCTGCCCCTGTAGTGGTATGGATAAGCTAAGAACTAAACTTAAACTACTTTTGAAAACGGGCGTGACCCACAACTTTTTTGTTATTCTTTTCAAAATACTTTTAATGCCATAAGTCAAATAAAAATCACCCAAACGGAAAGAAATTTGGTATAAACATTTTCTTAATATTGATATTAAAGAAAAATTACAAAAGTGTACAAACGGCGGTGGTTACTAGAACGTGTTTCTGAATTTCACTTATTTATCATCTAGCTTTTCGGGAGCTGAGTATTGAACTCGAAATCTCCAACATTCATACTTTATACTATTGTAAAGGCAGATGCCTTTATCCACTCGCCCACATGAATGCCCCGCTGCTCGCTTTGCAGTTAGTCATCAGTTTAGCAACCATTTAGGTACATACTTATTCCATATGCTTTCTAATCCTAATTGTGCGAAATAATTATAGGCGCTCCCTAGGGGTTTAGTAACACTGGGTATATAGCATTGCTTTTATACGCAGTACTTCGGCTGTCCACAATTATATCAATATTATTATCTGTATTTAATTAGCGAGACATGCTCAAATTCCTTTATACAACTGGTTTTGGTATTGATATTAGAGAAAAACAAGTAAGGAAGGCTAAGTTCGGGTGTCACCGAATATTGCATACTCAGCTGAGAGGGGTGACTCGAGGATGTATTTGTACGTTATGGGTATCAAATGAAAGGTGTTAATGAGTATTTCAAAATGGGAGTGATCCTTAGTTCCATAGGTGGACGCCGTTTCGAGACATCGCCATTAAGGTGGTCCAGGGGTGACTCTAGAATGTTTTTGTACGATATGGGTATCAAATGGGCGGTGTTGATGAGTATTTTAAAAGGGAGTGGGCCTTAGTTCTATGGGTGGACGCCTTTTCGAGATATCGCCATAAATGTGGACCAGGGGTGAATCTATAATGTGTTTGTACGATATGGTATCAAATTAAAGCTATTAATGAGGGTTTTAAAAGGGGGATTGGTAGTTGTATATGTGAAGGCGTTTTCGAGATATCGACCAAAATGTGGACCAGGGTGACCAAGAACATCATCTGTCGGGTACCGCTAATTTATTTATATATGTAATACCACGAACAGTATTCCTGCCATGATTCCAAGGGCTTTCGGTTTCGCCCTGCAGAACCTTTTCATTTTCTTCTGCTTAATATGGTAGGTGTCACAACCATTTTACAAAGTTTTTTCTAAGGTTATATTTGGGGTCAATAAACCAATCCAATTACCATGTTTCATCCCTTTTTTCGTATTTGATATAGAATTATGGAATTTTTTTCATTTTTGGTAATTTTCGATATCGAAAAAGGGGGCGTGGTCATAGTCGGATTTCGGCCATTTTTAATACCAATACAAAGTGAGATCAGATAAGTACGTGGACTAAGTTTAGAAAAGATATATCGGTTTTTGCTCAAGTTATCATGTTAACGGCCGAGGGGATGGACAGACGGACGACTGTGTATAAAAACTGGGCGTGGCTTCAACCGATTTCGCCCATTTTCACAGAGAGTAGTTAACGTCATATAGTCTATGCCCATACCAAATTTCAGAAGGATAGGTAAATTTTTGTTCGACTTATGGCATTAAAAGTATTCTAGACAAATTAAATGAAAAAGGGCGGAGCCACGCCCACTTTGAAATTTTCTTTTATTTTTGAATTTTGTTGCATCATATCATTACTGGAGTTCAATGTTGACATAATTTACTTAAATACTTTAAAGATATTAACTTTTTTTTTAAATTTGACTTTAAAAAAATTTTTTTTAAACTGGGCGTGGTCGTTCTCCGATGTTACTATTTTTTATTGTGCGTACATATAGTAATAGGAGTAATGTTCCTGCCAAATTCCATCATGATATCTTCAAGCACTGCCAAATTATAGCTTGCAAAACTTCTAAATTACTTTCTTTTAAAAGTGGGCGGTGCCACCCCCATTGTCCAAAAATTTACTAATTTTCTATTCTGCATCATAAGGTCAACTCACCTACCAAGCTTCATCGATTTATCCATCTTTGGTAATGAATTATCCCACTTTTTCGTTTTTTCGAAATTTTCGATATCGAAAAAGGGGGCGTGGTTATAGTCCGATATTGTTTACTTTAAAAAGCAATCTGAGATGAGTGCTCAGGAACCTACATACCAAATTTCATCAAGATACCTCAAAATTTACTCAAGTTATCGTGTTAACGGCAGACGGACGGACGGACGGACATGGCTCAATCAAATTTTTTTTCGATACTGATGATTTTGGTATATGAAAATCTATATCTATCTCGATTCCTTTATACCTGTACAACCACCCGTTATGCATTCAAAGTTAATATACTCTGTGAGCCTGCTCAACTGGGTATATTTACAAAGTTTACAAACAGCGTTGGTTACTAGGACATTTTTCTGGATTTCACTACTTCATTAGCTAGCTTCTCGGGGACTGAGTATTAAACTCGAAATCTCCAACATTCATACTTTATACGAGTGTGTGGCTTATTATGGACGCATTTTTTTAAGAGCTATATCTGTTTGCTCTGAAAATGAGCGAAATCGCCTGAACGCCACTCTTATTTTTATACTCAGTTGAGCAGAGCTCACAGAGTATATTAACTTTGATTGGATAACGGTTGGTTGTACAGGTATAAAGGAATCGAGATAGATATAGACTTCCATATATCAAAATCATCAGGATCGAAAAAAAATTTGATTGAGCCATGTCCGTCCGTCCGTTAACACGATAACTTGATTAAATTTTGAAGTATCTTGATGAAATTTGGTATGTAGGTTCCTGAGCACTCATCTCAGATTGCCTTTTAAAGTGAACAATATCGGACTATAACCACGCCCACTTTTTCGATATCGTAAATTTCGAAAAACCGAAAAAGTGCGATAATTCATTGCCAAAGACGAATAAAAGGATGATACTTGGTAGGTGGGTTGAACTTATCACGCAGAATAGAAAATTAGTAAAAAATTGGACAATGGGCGTGGCACATCCCTCTTTCAAAAGAAGGTAATTTAAAAGTTTTACAAGCTGTAATTTGGCAGTCGTTGAAGATATCATGATGAAATTTGGCAGGAACGTTACTCCTATTACTATATGTATGCTTAATAAAAATTAGCAAAATCGGAGAACGACCACGTCCACTTTTAAAAAAAAAATTTTTTTAAAGTCAAATTTTAACAAAAAATTTAATATCTTTACAGAATATAAGTAAATTATGTCAACATTCAACTCCAGTAATGATATGGTGAAACAAAATGCAAAAATAAAAGAATATTTCAAAAGTGGTCTAGGATACTTTTAATGCCATAAGTCGAACAAAAATTTACCAATCCTTGTGAAATTTGATACGGGCTTAGATTCTGGGACGATAACTTATTTCTGTGAAAAAGGGCGAAGTCGATTGAAGCCACGCCCAGTTTTTATACACAGTCGACCGTCTGTCCTTCCGCTCGGCCGTTAACACGATAACTTGAGCAAAAATCGATATATCTTTACTAAACTCAGTTCTCGTACTTATCTGATCTCACTTTGTATTGGTATTAAAAATGGCGGAAATCGGACTATGACTACGCACACTTTTTTGATATCGAAAATTACGAAAAACGAAAAAATTCCATAATTCTATACCAAATACGAAAAAAGGGATGAAACATGGTATTTGGATTAGTTTATTGATGAAAAATATAACTTTAGAAAAAAACTTTGTAAATGGGTGTAACACCGATCATATTAAGTAGAAGAAAATGAAAAATTTCTGTAGGGCGAAATAAAAAACCCTTGAAATCTTGGCAGGAATACTGTTATTGGTATTATATATATAAATAAATTAGCGGTATCCAACAGATGATATTCTGGGTCACCCTGGTCCACATTGTGGTCGATATCTAGAAAACGCCTTCACATATACAACTACCACCACTCCCTTTTGAAAGCCTCATTAATACCTTTAATTTGATACCCATATTGTACAAACGCATTCTAGAGTCACCCCTGGTCCACCTTTATGGCGATATCTCGAAAAGGCGTCCACCTATAGAACTAAGGCCCACTCCCTTTTAAGATGTACATTAACGCCTTTCATTTGATACCCATATCGTACAAACAAATTCTAGAGTCAACCCTGATCCACCTTTATGGCGATATCCCCAATGGCCCACTCCCTCTTAAAATACTCTTTAATACCTTTCATTTGATAACTATATCATACAAACACATTTCAGGGTTACCCTCGGTTCATTTTCCTACATGCTTATTTTCCCTTATATTGCCACCATAGCTCTCAACTGAGTATGTAATGTTCGGTTACACCCGAACTTAACCTTCCTTACTTGGGTTGCATAGCTATGCAAAAAAAAAAAACATGTCGTAAAGGGCAATAACGCTTTTAAGTACAATGTAACTTGTTGTTTTATGCTTATTGCTCTGTTATATCTATTTATTATTATCTTTATTTCAAAATAAAAAGCTTTTGTTAGGAAATCCCCATATGTGAAGGAAAATTATATTTTACATGTCTATGTGGTTGTTGCTGTACATCATTTATTACTATCATCTCAACTGGAGGCCCAGGAGACACGCATAATATTTAACTTGAAGCATAGGAAAATAGATTTCATCGCAGCTGGAAGAACAAAGTACATACAAATATGTCATCTTAACGGAAATAATAAAACACACATATAACATTACAACTAGAAGCATAAGAATCGCGTATATCATCAAAACTCGAAGCGAGTAAAAAGGAAAAAATAATGCAGTTTGAGGAAAAAATCAGGGCCTAGGTGAATGCCTTAAGAAGTCGTATACAGGAGTTGCTACTTAACCTCCCAGCTGCTTGAGCGTGTATTACGAAGGTAAAAGCTGCTCATTCTTGTTCCGCAACAACTGGAAAACTGAAAATAGTTTTTTTTGCAACTAGTCGTGGCATTGAAAGCGCCTCGAGCAGTCTTACTGTCGTTTGGATGGGAAAAAAGCGGTTACTAACTGTAGATTCGTGCGCATCTCATTCCATAATCCGATATGGTGTGGTGAACTCACTCTTCTGCCATTACACAGAATAAAATTGCGTACGGTCAATAGCGAGTATAACCAAGTCCACAGAGAAGTGATATGTGAAGTCTTAATTGTAAAGGTCACGATTCCTCACAAATTCGTTGCGGCAGACATTGTTGATGAAGTCTTATTGAAAGAGCACTTCTCAGTTGACCGTGGCATCAATATCAACATACAGAGGAGGATTATGCTATTTAGTTTTCCATAAAGCAGACAAACATATTTCCTCAATTCAGCCGTAAATAACCAATTTCATGACGTTTTATTGATATGGGAAAAACACCAAATATTAGTTGTAATAATCATTAAACATATTTAATGTAGTTAAAATTGATGGAGTAGATCACAATATTCAGTTAAATTATTTTACTAATACAAGGTTCTAATTATACGCATAACAGATAGAGTGAAAGAACTAATTAACTATTGGGAAAACAATAAAATCAAAAAATTGCTATATTGTTAGTAAACAAATGTTAATTGCACTAATCCCACTTTATTTTCAATCCTCAAATCAGCGTAATTAGAGCCAATTAATTTTGTTTAGAGAGCTATTATGAATTCATATGCTTAGCGTTTATGCACAACTCAGGTGAGCTGAAGCTTAAATGAGATAATCATCACTGAAAATGTTTGCTTATTTGCTAGAAAAGCAGTTAGAATATTGAAGATGATAATATAACAAACAATATGGATAGAATGAAAATTTTGAATCGGAATTATCAACCCGAAGTGAGTAAGTCCAAACTTCATTTCCATAGAATCTGCGAGCTCTTGTACTCCTTACTCTCCGCACACGTTTCCATTATACTTCTCGGTTTGAAAACCATGCAGTACCAAAAATTGTCCAATGCTTAGTAGCAGTGGCAGATCCAACAGACCTGTAGAGTGAATTCCATAAGTTTGCTGCGAGAAACCCCTCAGTATAGAAGCCGTTACGAGGTTGAAGAAATTTCGAGCGGCGGAATAAACATGCAACGTTTGGCTGAAGGCAATAAGCGCATTTTGAAGAGACAACGAGGACCGAGTCAAAGAAGCCGCATAGTGAAACAAGTGGGTCTAAATCTGTAGGAGAGATGGATCCCAATGACGCGATAGTAGCATCTTCGAAAACAATAGCCTGGTTGGCCGAATATGCCGGCACTCGGTACTCACTGAAGGCACTCACAATTGACAAAAACGTCTGCGAGTGGAAGTGTAAAAAACTACCATGTACGCCCTTTTAAGTAACATGAGGGCCAAACTTTTTAATGGCCATTATTTAAATGACATATGTATGTAACAAGGATATACACCCAAACACAATGCTTGTATTTGCAAATACCATGTGGGGTTCAACTTTATTAATATCATCCCATCATGGGACATGTCAGAGACTCATAAATTATTTAAGCGAACGCATCTTCAACTTTCCTGTTCCACAGTTGGATTTCAAGAGCAATTTTCTTGTTCTCTCTCATTAAGTCTTTAGCAATTTAGGCTACTTAAGCTAAGCTTTTCATGTGATCAAAATTTTTTAAGACAAATTTTTAATTAACTTACGTGCATACACATAAACCTTGTACTGCTAAGTCTTGAATACTTAACGGTGATGAAGGGATTAGCGTTAGTCAAGTTTGTATGCAAAAGGGAAATGTAAATATGTGCGTTAATTCTATTTTAATTCATTACTATTCTGACAAATACTTGAATAAATTCATATGCGAAATTTCCATTATTACTTTTTATAGGACATTTCCCAATAGATTGGAAGGGACATGGATGTTGTTGTTTTTGCCTAGATTTGGTAGCAGCGCAATGATAACTTTTATATTGACAGCCAAGCAGCAATTAAGGCAATAATCTCGCATAGCACAGCATCTAAAGGTGTGTTAGAGTTTAAGCAGTCTCTGAAAGGATCAGGACAGGGAGAAGCATATATCTATATTGGATTCTAGTGCATATAGGATGGCATAGATGGGAATGGAAAACCAGATGAACCAGCTAAAAAGGGCGCATAGACTGGGCGAGATTAAGCGAAGGAGAGAGGTGCACATGATCGACCAAGCGGGAAAGGCGTGAGTTCAAGCGCGGGGCTGCAAAGTGTCGAAGATTATGTGTAGGTCTTACAGACTGAGACTAACAAAGTTGCTTCTATCATTAAAAGGATAGGACTGTAAATTCATGACAAGTATTCTGACTGGGGACTGCCTTCTGGCGTCACATGTCCTTAAATTAGGCTTGGGCAGTGATAGCAAATGTAGGAAGTGCGGTTTTTAGGAGGAAACGATCGAGCACGTTTTGTGCTGGTGCCCTGCGCTTCCCAGGCTAAGACTCCAGCTATGTGGAGTGATAGGATGTCAGATCTAGAAGCGGCAAGTGGTTTAGTCCTAGAAAGCTTCTAGTATTTTCCAGGAGGACGGAGTTATTTTATAACGTAAGTCCTGGTTTTTGATAGGGTTTTTCAATTTGGCCGTTAAGACAAAATTCTGGTAACACTACTGAATCAATCCGTCTATGTGAGGTCCTCATGGACCAGCCAGTTCAGTCTAACCTACATCCGTCATACACCCTCTTTGTTCTTTCTATCATATTGCAATATCAGTTAACACAGAACTGAGCTCGTAATATTAAACATTCTCAAACTAAAATGTTTTAAGCCCCCGAAAATTTATTTTTAAAACAATACAAATTGATTGAACTTTTGTAGAAAGAGATGTCTTGAGTTTAGAGTGTTGAGTAGAGACATCACCTTGAGTTAATTTGTTCATAGGGTCACCAGAATACACTCAACCATTCCTTCTTGCAGCAGTGTTCAGTTAGTATGCCCATCATGAGCCTTCACTATTTTCTCTATGGAAATATGAGTTAATTTGTGACTCCAACATCGTACGGTTTACACATAACCATTAAAATTTTTCAGCTCCGCGCCTCTGTTCTAAACTTTCGTGCTAAATAGGCCATGTGCAATTCTATTTTATTCCTCTCCAAGGGATGAGGGGGTCAACCGTTGAGTGCTGAACCCTCCTTTTCTAATTATTTGGTATTTTCTTTACCTTCTACCCTCTTATGATCGCGAACTCGGTATAGTAGTATGATCCGGCTTGAGTGAAGTCTATTCAGTTCTGCTTTGCATTTCCGTACAGACTTTAAATATATATACTACAGACGCCACTGAAGTGCTCTACTATTTCGACACAGTAAATAGCAGACGCGACCCCTTCCGTCAATTTGAAACCATCGGCATACATGTGTATCGCATGTTCTACCATTTCTAATCCGTCGGTTCTATTGTGGCCCCAGGATCTCTTTCGCAGCCGAGGCATGGGACTACATAGTCCTTAAGGCATGTTGCCATAAGGTCTTCAGGGGGGAAATACAGAAATGTATACAATGCTGTTGCTGGTGTAGTTTTCAAGGCTTCCGTTATGCTTGTCACTGATTCTCTGCATACACCCTCAAGTTTTTTGGTATACGTCCTATTTTGTGTGGCTTTCAATCAAACAACGATTCCAAAGTAAAGCATGGACTTTACGTCGCAAATAGACGATAGAATCTACTTGCCTCATCTTCATGCATACAGCGCCACGAAGGCTTTAGTCGCTCTTTCTTTCACATGGAGTCTCAATGATAAGTATAATATAATAATAGTATAACTCCTTAATTTTTTTTTAAATGTGTTTCCTTAAATCCAACTTTGCGAAATATCAGCAATAAGCTGTGCATACAACAACTTCTTCTATGGCCAAAAAATTATGAAATCTTGTCGCGTCATTAGCTTGAAATGAGGACAGCGAAAAACTGGTGAGCAAAATGAAATGCACTGTCCTCACATTAGATAAATTACAGGAAGTAAAGCAATGTTTTTTCTTTGCTTTTTGCAATCAAGCTGCATACGTGCATACAGCGTTGCATAATTTTTGAGTCAATGCAATGCAATAAACTGTTGGGACTTCGAAAGAGGGATGAAAATATATACATTTTCCAACTGTTAGATGGGAGACTTATCTATATTGTGCTCGGCTTATCTTGGAAATTTCCTTAGAAGAGTCAAATACGTCTCAGATGGGACTCCAACTCGTCGCCCTCTATACAGCCAACACAGCAGTAGCTCTTCAGTGCATCAAGATACATGGCGTGGCCTCCCCTTTGGTAATACCCTACTAACACTACAAAAACCATATAAAGACTAATTTTTGTAAACCATAATAGCTCCGCCGAACGCCTGGAGTCATTAATGGAACCTCAGTACACGGCAAGTTGTGGTATCAGCCAGCATTTGCTTTTCCTACCCAAGGTTCAAGCCAGTGGGCTTCTGAATTCCAAAAAATTCCACTGGCAAAAACGTTCATTTCGTCAGTGCCTGCTCGGGCAGGGATATCCTCATTCCCTTGTACTCAGATAGGTTCTATAAAAAAGTAGTTGAATGCCACCGCAAGGGAAGTTTAATAATTCCTCACAGCCAACAAATGCACATTAGCAGAGCTAAGAGCTTTGGCAGCCGCCCGAATACCTAGGTGGATGGTAAATTCTGCTCACCTGGAAGTTGCTGAAGTGATCGGAAAGCATAACACCAATATTATGGCGGAATAATCCAAGCAACGCTCCGGTCTAGCCAGCATCACAGTTTGTATAGATGACCAAACACCCATCTTATATTAATTTCTAACTGTATTCCTCCCTTCCCCCTGTGTTTAGGGGTTAGAATATGCCCACGGTAGGTATACCGGTCGTAAAAGGCGACCATAATATCATGGGTACCCAATCCATGAGTAAGGTGTTTTACTCAAAAGGTAGCAGGGTGGACGCGGGTAACACCCTGTGGGACCCTAGGCAAGGCCTTTATAAAAACTGCTACCGCGGGAGCAGGAGAAGCCAGTGTGACCTGGTGCACTGCATCAAACGATGCTTTGTACTCAGGTCTCACCTCCTGTCCTGGGATGGCCCCCTTGTGGGAGCATCGCGGTGGCTGTGGTTTCAAATAGAGTTCACTTATGACACACGCTCTGAGTAGACTTGTTTTTCTTTGGGGACCCAAGACCCAAGGGAATTCGGTCTCGTGCTTGCCACAGCAATCCTAATTTCATTGAGAAACTGACCCTGAGGGGCAGATGAAAGGTTGGTCACATCCCTCAATTTGTGGCAACCGGAGAGGGCGGTTATATACGATGAAAAACGGTGACTGAAAGATGGTGAAGAAACGCATGTCTATCGTCAGCCGAAAAACAATCGATAATTGTACGAGTGGGCCGGTGCTCATCTCGTCTTTTGAGATGTTTGAGGCTGCTTTAGACTGCGTAGCGAATAGGAGGCGTTTGCTGAATGGATGGCCACATCCAAATATGTGGCAACATTTGACGCTGTCAAATCACTGCAGTGTGGCGGACTGCAATGCAAGGATGTTGCTGGGGCAGGTACTCGGTCACTTATAGGTCTGTGAGCGGAAAAGGTTGCACACATCCCTTTAATTGTGGTAGGAGTGTAATTGGAGGCAAAATGGAGCATAATTGTTGCGTAATTGAGTGAAAATTGGAGCGAAATTAGTAGCAAAAATGGAAGCCAATAGTAGCACAATATGGCACACAATGTTTGTCAACGTAGTGTGGCCTCAAGCGATGTCGAGGGGCATTGTTGAGGCGGGCACTCGGCACTCACAGGCCTGTGTGCGGAAAAGGTTGGTCATATCCCTTGATTTTAATTGTGATGGAGTTTTAAGACGGAGCATAATTTGATGCCAAGCTCACTCTGTTTGTCAACGTAGTGCGGCCCTTAAGCAGTATCTAAGCAAAACCAGCTCCGTCGTCAACAATGTTTTACATTTTTGTTCCACTGCAGGACAGGAAAGGTTGGTCACATTCCTAAATTGCGACAAAACACAATATATCAATATGATTAACATGTTAATCAGATATCGAGATATCAAAATCAATGAAAGATGGATTCTGAGGCAAGCACGGAACTCGTGGTGGAGTTGCCGTGCAACCGGGTGCCATTACCCGAAAATGGAAGGGGGGGATGGATAGTCTTCCTCGGCCAAACCAAAGCTGGTTGACTTGAACACCCCAGCTCACCGATTGGTGCCAACTTGTTGGGCCGAAGGTCAACGGACATTGATCTGTGTTTTACACCGGAGGTAGGTCTACGAAGACAGGGACTCCTGTAAGCACGCATTGTCTGTATTCCTCCCTTGAGGGAATGTGAGTAGTGCATACGGAAACAGGCGCAGAAGTTACAGCACAGTGCTCTGCTCTGGCAGAGATAAAGTCAAACTCCGTCAGAATGCTGAACTGCCTATTATTCATACCCCTGATCCGGAAATAACTAAATTTCATAAGCTGCTAGATCACTATAGCCTTTTTTAGGTGGAATAATTGGAGGCGGAACCATAGCCCATATTACAAAATCATATTGCTGCCCAAGCTGCGGCCTTTCACGAGGTGGATCGTGTGCAGATTCAGTAGTTTGTTTAGTACCAGTGTAGGTGTTGAACGAAGGTCCCTGCTAACTTTAATCGTAGGAAATTTCTGCACTTGTTCTATGCTTTTGCCATGGAAAATGTGTATCGCCCTTGAAGAGAGCACACAGCAATTGCCAATTACCCCTTGAGAGCAGAACAAGGCAACCGAAGCCTTTCTATTACTACTCTACACATTAAGTTTAAGTGAAAATTCGCTATTGATTCCACCAATTGAGATTAGCCTAAATTCAATAATCTTGCATCCACGCATGAACAACACAAGGTCCGTTTTACTAGGATTGACAGCTTACCGCGGATTGCCAGTTCATAGGCATAAGCTTCTATTGAATTTATTTCTAGCCTCAAGGTTCATTACCACCACCCAAAGCAGTCTTTTGGCATGTTACTTCTTACTTGTATCAGAACCGTTGCTCCCTTTTACATCGCCTATACGGTTCTGCTTGACAATCATCTGCAGGGGAGATCTGACTGAGTCGATCCGACTCCCTGCGTTGAGGGGACCCTTTCAATCTCCATACATTTTTTTATTTCTTTGTGATTTAAGAGTTTTTAAAAAACCAAAAATTGACATTCATATTTTTGCATAAAGCATCAGGACGGAGTTCGTGAGACCAAAAGAAAATACTTAAAAATGCCTTTTCTCATAAACAGAAAGATATCCAAAATAACAACAACAAAAAATTCTCCGCCAGTAAAGGTATCTCTTACACCAGGTCCTACTTGAAGCAAAGCTCCAAGAGAAAGGTCTCTAAACCACTGATATGTGCACACCACTTGCACACCCCTGCCGTTACTTTAAGCCGAACAAAATCGGTTAGCATTTGTGCCAACTTCTAGTACAGGAGGCATGTTTAGACAAAAGTGGAACCTCTTGAACTCCCGGAAACTTCCGAGTGGCATTAGTGATATTCATTATAAATCATTAATTATCAAAATAGAAAGCATTGATTTGAATGTGACCGTTAGCTGGTTATCTGTGAGCTTATCAAACTGGAACAAACAAGTCTTAGATTGAATTGTAGTAGTTCCGCAAAAACCTTTGCATACCCTGCAAAATATGCGCTTGGTCTGGGATGAATCCGGGATGAGTCGCAAAGGAGTATGTGACCAATGCCAGTTTTAATCTCTTTATATAAGCTGAGCTGATCCCTTTTGTTTGAACATGTGCTATGAAGGGACCAATTTTACCCATTTATAATTGAAAGGGATCAATATTGCAAATTCCCTTTGTACAATTATGGAAACATATGAAGGCCAGTCTCTTTCGGTTCAATAAGGACTCAAATAGGCGGCAGTCGAATTTTCCATGGCAATCAAATCAACTTTTTGAAAGTTCAAAAAGGAATTAAAAACATTGTCCGAAAATTTAACTCCAGCGTAGTCATTAAGTCCTAATAATTTAGGTTCGGTATAAGGCTCTGCTTTTTTCTTAAATAATTCGATTCAACCATATTTTTTATTTTACTCATTTCGTTGCCGTTTTTTTTTTTAACTTTTTTTAAAACGGGCTACATAGACTTTGAAATGATTGATCCCAACTGCACCCGAATCGGACTAAAGGGGATCAATTATGCCCAACTGTAGAAAAATGAGATTAATCGAAGCCCAGTATATTTAGGTATTAATCGCACGATTTATGGCAGGGTATTTCAATTCATGTCTGGATACACACTATTACAAGATCTTATATCAGCACTTCTTTCAACTGAATAAAGATGAAGCGAATATTGTGTCCGCACGAAATAAAGCAAACGAATAGAATAAAATCAAAAGCTATCTATCATTCGTATTAAAAGGAAACGATGCAATGAAAGGCTGTTGAAAAAACAAATAAAATAAAAGGATATCGTTATCAAAATTTCGTATGACTTATATATATACATAAGTATATACATGCCAAGATGTGCATGTGCATGAGTGTGGGTGTATGTGTGTGATAACTGAAACAGGAATAGTGACACTTACAAACGACTGATTGCAGAACTTTACTGAATTTCATTTATGGAGAGCACTAAAAGCGTATGAATGGATGCAGTAACTCAAAACATTTACGTTTATCACAGCTTTAAGTAGAAATTTAATATATTGACCATACTACGCAAATTTATTAGATGAAAACTGAAATTCTGAAATATGTACTACAAATATATTCTTATTCTTTTATTAATTCAAATATTTTGTTTTATACAAACATATGTACATACATACGAATAATCTTGTTTTACACGCTGCCTACTATGAATGATAAAATGCTGCAAGTCAGCAATGAATGCCTCCGAGTAAAATTCTTCTGGGACTTCTGTTACTGCAGGGCTTGATTGGTTGGATGCATTACGCTTATAACAAACTTTCAGTTATGGCTTTCGTTTTATGCTTTTGTGTTTTCTGTCAATCTACAATTTTATCACTTAAATGCATATGGATGTTTGCGAAATATGTACAAAAACCTAGTATGTAATGCGGGTGTATAACATAATCCCTACTTAAAAAACTCCGAATTACAAAGTCCCGAAACACGTAATCCCAACAAAGATCCAATCCCGACACGATCAAATCCAAAGGTTTCAATGGGTTGATACGCGCAATACAAAGCTTTTTAGCTTCAAAGCTTCCGCAACCCATTTTTCAAGCTCACCTATGCGAGCGCAATCCTCTTACAAATATGAATGTATCATACACATATTTAGAATGCGTGTCTCCGGCGACCCCAAATTCCTCATGGAACTAGGGGGTGGGGAGGGCGGGATGGCCTAGAATGTTTAACATGGTCAAATAAATCGTTCCCGAGATGATCGGGCTAGTTCCTTAATGGTGCTTTATTACCGGAACGTACCGGATCTATATCCGGCAAAGGAACATCAACATCGATAACGCTCCCAAAGCCTTCGGGGAGTTTCTTTATCGGTAACACAACAGCAAAAATAACCAAATCATGAAATTTCATAATCCCGATAGGACCAAATCCCTACCATTTATAATTTCGGCCCGACCAAATACTGACATGGAATCCCGAAAACATGTAAATTGAGAAATAACACATAGCGTCACTTGAAATACATATCTTCGGCACTGTTCTATTACTTTAGATATCTCTGCAAGACATCAGTTACTCGATCCGGCACTGACTACACGATCCACATAATTTTAGCCAGAACCCATTTCTTTCCCTTCGGTCGCGCTTTAAAAAAAATTACCCTTAGCCTATCCAACACCGGCTACACGATCCATAGCGTTTCCCATTAAAGCATCTTTCTGCGTAGGCGTTATAACGACATTTTTTTTTTATTTTTCTGGATTGAGTGTTGTTGAGATCGGGATTTTGACAAGCCGGGATATTATGTTATTGGTATATTGTCTTGTACGGATTTCCTAATATGGGGATTTATATCTGGATTGTGTATTTTTTTGGGGTTTCCTGAAAATATTCGGGTGTCCTTTTTCTGGATTGTGTCATTTCGGGATTTCTTAAAGTTGTCAATTGTCGGGATTCTGAAAGTCGGTTTTATAAGGTGCATCCATTTTAATCCATACTAAGTATAACATTAATTTATAAAAACAAATAGTTGCCCGAGAATTTTTTGAGCCCGTACTGTAATGTTGTGATTCAAAATAAATAAGATAAAACTTAGGCTCTAATAGAATATTAATCTATTTTTATGTTCAACTATAGGTAGGTGTAACGGCTGCGACCCAGCTTGGCCCAGTAGCTATTGAAAAGCAGTTTTAATGCCATTCAACTTATTTGGACCTACTGAGTTCTACACCGAATATGTATTAAAAGCAGCCCGAATTGTTTATAAAATCAATAAGTATGGAAGGCTAAGTTCGGGTGTAACCGAACACTACACACTCAGCTGCCATATTACAGCTTGTAAAATTTTAAATTACCTTCTTTGAGGCGTGGCAGCCCATGGTCCAAAGTTTTACTAATTTTCTATTCTGCTTCATAAGGTCAACCCACCTACCAAGTTTAATCGCTTTATCCGTCTTTGGTAATGAATTATAGCAATTTTTCGGTTTTTCGAAATTTTCGATATCGAAAAAGTGCGCGTCGTTGTCCGATTTCGTTCATTTTAAATAGCGATCTGAGATGAGTGCCCAGGAACTTACATACCAGATTTCATTAAAATACCTCAAAATTTACTCAAGTTATGGCTTTCGCGGACAGACGGACGGACGGACGGACATAGCTAAATGAATTTGTTTTTTCGTCCCGATCATTTTGATATATAGAAGTCTTTATCTATCCCGCTTAGTTTATGCCTTTACAGGGTACCGTTAGGCGAACAAAATTAATATACTCTGTTAGCTCTGCTCAGCTGAGTATAAAAATATTCGGAATCCCTTATAATCTACCGAGATTTTCCAAAAAGGGGTTCCCAAAGAATTTTAAATGTATTTTCGCTAGATTCGGGCATTTACACAGAAAAGGCTTAACGTCCTCTTTTACAGTGGTCACTATGAGGAATATTCCTCTTTCCGGGATGTGTGCCTAAAGACCAATACTCGGTGTCAGTCCTAGGTTATGCTTGTTTCGGCTCTTATTATTCCATCACATCCTTCCGCCACACCTCCACGTGCCAGCTCATCAGCCATATTATTTTCTTCGATGACCTCTTCAAATAATTACTAATTGGAATGATAGTATTAACACCATCCTGTGGTTGCAGTTTCTGGGATAATAATCTATTTCTAATGGGAGATTCCCCCCGCCCCCAAAGTTTCTCAGGGGGCCCGTGATTTAGAAGTACTAAGAGATTTTTTTTTTTTAATTCAGGAGAGTCTTTAGTTGTTCCGAATATTGATAATGGTTTTTTGCCTGAACCTGAGGAGACAATAAAAACATCAAACAAAAATGTATGTTTACATGAATCCGAAGTCGTAAAATTTTCGTGGTGACACTTATGAAGGTTCATCTTCAAAAAGTTTTCCAACAGTACCACCAACTCTGTTTCAAAATCCAGATTATTTAAACGACTTCGATATCGGTACCGTGAATAATGTATTTTTGCGATCTGAATTCGTCGAGGTTATCAAAAGTGCCCTGTTTTTTTTTCCACGTGATTGTCATGACGAAGCATTTCCTAACTGGTTGTTAATCATAATCTTGCCAAATGGAGAGAAAATGGAGCGTGACTGGTTGGCATGCAGTGCCAGCAGCAATGCTTTTTATTGCTTACCATGTCGTCTTTTAAGCACCAATACTTTAAATCGACCTAAAACTTGTTGTCCTGGCGGATATTCGAAATTCCAGGTATGGACGAAGCTATACGATAAACTATGAAAATACTCAAGATTACATCAAATGTTATATTCAATGGCGATCTTTACAAAATGAGGCTACAATTGATATAGTTATCAATGAACAGCTATTCACGGAAACTCAAAAGTGGAAAGAAATTGTGTATAGAATTTTGAACACTATTTTATTTTTGGGTGAAAAAGGCCTAGCTTTCAAAGGCGATATATCTTGGTGAAGGAAACGATGGACATTTTTTGGGCATCTAAGATCTCATAAGCCAACATGATCCAATACTGAGAGATCATTTGGTGAAAGTTAGGATTTCACAACAGCAGCACAAACGTTTACAAGTTCACTATCTTTCCCCAGACGTCCAGAACGAGTTTATAGAAATTTGTGCAAAGCACGTGAGGGAAACTATATTAGATCAAGGCAAGAAAGCCAAGTATTTTGCTATTATCGTTAATGATATGCCTGATGCTAATCACGTTGACTACGTTCTTTTTGCGCTAACTATATTTCAATTCGAAAGCAACAAATTTTAAAATTCAAAAACGGGTTTGGCTTTCGTGAATTGTAACCAAAAAACTGGTCAGCAAATTTGCCATACTTGATTGAAGATTGTGTGCGCAATGGTACCTTAATGGCGCCAATGCGGAAGGAGCTTACAACGGAGCACTACGTCACATTCTCGACAAAACTCGAATGCTGATTACTCGCCTTGTGCAATTCACAGTCTCAATTTATATGGTGTTGGTGCTGCAGAATGTTGTACGGCTGCAATTATTTTCTTCGGAGTTGTACAAAAATGTTTTACTATTTTCAGGAGCACTCCACAACGGTGTGACACCTCAAAAAAATATACCGAGCTCTCTTCATAGTCTTTCAGCCAAATGCCAAATTTGAATGCACAAGCATGCGGCGATGTTATCGGCATTCTCAAGTACATCAATAAGTTCGAATGTATCTTGCTGTCCTATATTTGTTTCAAAATACTGACTACCATTAATGAAAGAAACGTGGTTCTCCAAACTAGAGACGCCACCATAGATGTTGAGTTCCGACATATAGATACCTTATTAGCTGATTTAAAGTTGATAAGGAACCAATGGGAAACAATTTTAAACGAATGCAAAAGAGTTGCTATTCAATTGAACATCTCGCCAAAGTTTCCGGACATTCGAAAGAGCAAACCCAAAAGACATTCTGAAGATAATTGTAATGAGATCATTACGGATGATTCAGAGTCTGATTTTGAAAACAATACATTCCTGATGTGCGTTGATTCGGTAATCACTGGCTTTACTGAACGAATTGCAGCTACGAGAAATTTGAGCGAGACGTTTTCCTTTCTGTGGCAATTTGAAGACATGGATGAAACTGCAGTTCGGGCGAGCGCAGCAAAATTTTGTTGAAAAATACAATTCGAATATTTCTCAAAGCTTAGCATGCGAAATAATTCACTTGAAACATATTTACGAATCAAATTTTGATAAAGGTCTGTCACCATTGGAATTTCTAAAAGCCATATATGTTCAAAATCTCTATACGATTTTCCCCAACATTTGTGTTGCTTTGCGTATCTTTTGCACTATACCTGTCACTGTAGTTAGTGCAGAACGTTCCTTCAGCGTCTTTTCAAGAATCAAAAACTTTCATAGATCGTGTTCATCTCAACAGCGAGTTTCAGGACTTGCCACGCTTTGTGTTGAATCTGTTTTGGCAAGACAGTTAAATTTTGATATTATTATAAAAATTTTGCAGCGAAAAAAGCAAATAAAGCCACTCTTTGATATCCGAACTTTCTGTATTGAATAATTAAAATTTATAATCATCATTCAATTTATCAGAAATGTTTTAAAATTTTACCAAATAACTAGAAAAGATTATTTGAAACAATATGTGGCTGTTAACAGAGAAGTGTATTTCTAATTTACAATAAAATAGTATAAATAGTAAATATTCTGTGTTAATTTTATTGTCAGCTCTTAGTCCAAAAATAATTTAGCTGATGTGGCAAACATTTTTTTTGATGTAATCCAACAATAACACCGCGTTACACACATTCTGTCCTATGAACCATATATAATTTTTCTGAAAGGGGAGAAAAAATAAAAATACACGTGTATCAGCGATTTTCATGTACTCATCACAATTTTTTTTTGTCATGTATAAAGTATAAAGCTCGCAGTGTTCGTCTGTCCGCCTGTGTGAAAGACTTTGGATCAATTTTAACCCTTTTTCCGTGATCCAGTCGAGCTGAGTTTTTGCAGACAGACTCAAGGAAATGTCCGTATAACGTCAAATTAAAAAAAAAAAAAAAACAAGGAAGGACGGGACTGTCTTCGGCTGAATAATGAAAAATAATCTTATCCCGTTACTAATCTCCAAATAATCGGATGTATAAGATAAGAAATATATAGTGAACAGATGTACATACCTAAACGATTTTTGAGATAAATATAAAATACAAAATGACAAAAAAACCACCTTATATGAATGATTGGTTGTATGGGATATATATTATATACAGCTCCAATCAAAATGATTTTTACAGGAAATCTTCTATGATATATTAGAATAAATATCACCACGTTAAACGTTTATACTTTTTAATTGCGGCAGGAATGATCAAAATCGTCTTATCTGAACGATCGGTTGTATGGGAGATATATGTTATAGTGGTTCGATCCTACCGGATCCAACAAATGTCTAATATAATACAAAAATACATCCTTGTGCCAAATTTCATTGAGATGTCTCAAAATTTGAGGGACTAGTTTGCGTCCAAACAGACAGACAGACGGACAGACGTACATGGCTATATCAACTCAGTTCGCCGCCCTGATCAATTCGGTATACTTAATGGTGAGTCCATCTTCTATATTTCTCAACGTTACAAACATCGGACCAAAGTTAATGTACCATTTCATGTTCATGAAAGGTATAAAAATTGATTTTTATCAATTCTCACATTATCCTGAATTTTTTTTTTTTTCAATTTTTTCGATATAACTTAAAGGGACTCCAAATTTTTAAACTACTAAAGCGTTTCCAAAAAAAAAAGTTTTTTTTCGACCCATCCTTCTCCATATATTTGTAGTTTATTAATAGTAACTTTGTAACACTAAACTGTTTATAACGGACAAACGAAAAAGACAAAATAATTTTATATTTGAAGATACCGGGGAGTTTTATCGATTTTGAGGATCCTTTGCCATATATAAGTCAGGTATAATCCGAGAACGAGCTTTGTTATAATACAATCCCGAAAACTTCAGGAAAGATTTAATGTGACCTCGTTGAAACTTCTAGGCTATTCCGCCACCACCTCCCAGTTTCATGAGGAACTTTGTATTGCCAGAGCCTCGAATGCGTAGCAAAAGGATTCGCCACGGCACGGTGTACTGAAATGACCAGGGCCATGAGCCGAAGACAATCCCGTCCTTACTTGTTTAATAAGGTTTATGTTTATGTTATGTATAAAAGTTCTTTTAAGTTTGTTACTTTATGAATTAAATGATAAAAACAACAAAAATATTTCAAAATAGTTGATATAATCAAATCTAATCAAACTAATCGACAAATCTAATCGAATTTTTTTTTTATTAGTTTTGATTAGATATGCTTATCGTAGCTAATCGCCATTAGATTTTTGATTAGTTCTAATTTAATCAATTAGTAATCTAATATATTAAAGAATCAAAAAATACTTTTCATTAGATTAGTTTTCTAATCGTAAGATTTCTAATTCTAATCGAAGTTCCCCAGCTCTCGGTGAGGTTAACAATTGGATTGAAGAAGTTATAAACTGCGCTTGTATTCCATTGGAAGGGTTGAACTACATGAACCCTTGAATAATTTGGTTATTTGGTTCATTTCTTGTTCTTTCAGGTTCTCGACAGTCATATCTGCCGCGGGTATATCCTAAGCATTGTTGAAGAGATGGTTGGTATCATGTGGGGACACATTGCAAGCATGACATACATTTTTTATGTCGGGGTTGATTCTGGATAGGTACCGTACCCAGATCCAAGTTGAGCTAGAGTGACGCGCGTTTCCCTAGCGAGAGTGCGTTCCTCCTCTGCTATTTTTGTTTAGTTTTCTTTAAGTACTGGATTCATCGGGCAATTTCTAGCATAGAGGACCGACGCTTGCCTGTGTATATCACTGAGGACATACCCGTGCTTTTTTGCTTCATACGGCTGTGTTCTCAGGAGCCGTATTTCCTCATAATGCTTACGGATACGACCCCTGAAGCCCCTTGGATGTGTAGCCTCAACAATCAGATATCTGTTTGGATGCCTAGGCTTCTGGGTATTCAACAGAAACTGTTTGGTTAGCATTTCATTTCTCTCCCTAATGGGACTCTTCCCTCATTATGTAAATGGTGTTCTTTGGACATAACTTTGGACATAGGAAGACAGCCCGCAGTGGTTCTGGGGGCAGTATTTTGGCAGGCTTAGCACACTAGTCCTGCCAAAGCACGAAATTAGTGGTTCTTTTTCTTTTCCCTCCTGCAGAAAAAAATCAGTGAGTTCGTGCTTTGACAGTCACATCACAGTTGGCGAGAATAAACGAGGTATCGCGATTGACTTCGTCTACCAGCACTAACAACAAAACAATGTCTACTTTCAACAATTGCTCTTTGGAGTGAGTTGTTTGTGAGGGTTTTCAAGGCAAGTTCTATAGTGGATGTATGTTGTTCTCCGTGATAACACCGTAAATTCGCAACAGAGGTTTAGTGGGTAGTCGAATGTGTGCAATAAATAAAAGTCCTTCAGCTTCTCTGGCTAGGCTATATAATGAGAATTGAAGCAGGCGCTCTGGCTCAGTAGATATTCCTGTTGGCAAACCTATTTTGAACAAAGCCTCCATTGAGCTGGGAGGGAAATGTGGGGAAAATTTTGGTGCTCCAATTTGGCGACAACTTCGCTGAACAGCTCAAAATATCTATGCAGTAAAGCGCCCATTAATAGATAAATGAGGTATGTATATATTATTCAGTTTTAGCCGAATGTAGGTACCCTATCGTGTGGCAGCACTTAAATCATTAATTTTACTCTCAAACATTTTAACCTGCTGATTAAGTATAAGTGGCTTAGAGTAACATATTTTTCAGCTTAACATTTTAGCTTTTACCACGGCAAATAGTACTTACCAACATAGAGTATGTTCACATACTAACATATTTACATACATAATTCACGTTTTTTTTTTGTTTTTTTTTAGGTACGCCCAGTAAAAGTTTTTAAAGCTGTGGAAAAAAGCAACAGTCAGGTCATTCTTGATCCGCAAATACATACGTTCTTTCACAAATGTAAACCGTTTACATGAATGTACATGAACGTATGTAATATTGTTTAAAACATTACAACAATAAAACGACAGAATATTTAGGATTTTCATGTAAAAGTCAATACAGTGAACGGTAACATGAGCTTGGTAACAGCTTAGCAAATTTTTTATAAGTAGCTTACAAGGGCTCACCAACAGAGTTTACGTGAATTTGTGTCTTTTTAAATATTTAATATACACCGGCTGATATTTGTTAGATTGTTACAATCCCAGCACACATCAAAGCCACTGGTGAATAGCTAGGGTCTGTAATTTTAGCTTTAACTCTAAAGATTTTTTTAAATCATTTGTGGCACCTTGGCGGTCACGCACAAAGGCGACTTACGGTTGATATCTATTGTATATTAATACTCATGACTCTCGTGACACAGGGCGCCTCCCGTTTTTTCTACTGCTTTTATGAGCTAAAATTTCCGATGTGCGAATAGTAGCAATCCCGACCACCAGTTGCTACCACGCCTCCTGACCTTCACACCGTATGTCAGCACAGAAGCTATAGGACTGCGACTTCGAACTCATTCTTTCGTCGACGTCACTTTACTAGAAGCTCTAGTTGTAGCCCCGAAGACTTTCTAACGGATGTTTTTGTCGCGCTATGCTGCCGAGCTACAGCAGAGAAACACCATGAAACGTTAGGGAGTGAGTATTCAGCCAACGATGCCGCCCTCGAAATCATAAGCAGTCTAAGTGGATGTCATTTCGTAACTCATGGGTGAAAATCGTATAATCCTCGGCGTATCTACATAACTAAAATTTTACAAGGACCATGGATAAAATTATCAAAATGAAGACCAAAGTTTGCAGACGTATGGGTTCACAACATTGATTTCAATAGTCTGCGTTAAATCAAAACGATATTTTAGAACAAAAGTCGACCGAAAGTTGTTAACTCCTGTTTTCCGGCCTTGTGATATAAGAGCTCATTATGGATGAACACGTAGCTTAAGTTTTCAGACTAGTTCGACTGTCCTCTACGTTACGACACACTGTCATTAGTTCGACTGTCTTGGGAAAGCTTTTGCTTCACCAATTTGAGTGTTTTTGCGAAGGACAAAGCCTCACCTGGTAAATATATGTAAGTGCCTACGTTTTCACATTTTTAGAAGGAGACTTAACGTGTAGGTGATATTTAAACTTGGTTGATAAGCTATAATCAAAGTGATTCATTTCAAGGGACTAGTTTTGGACAGTGCCGCTAACTTTAAGAAATGTCAAGCCGGGAGACTTGGGTATTGAAGGATGATGTGTGAAAATCAAAATTAACATTTCAAACGCTATTGTATAATTTCGCAAATAAACAACAGATGTTTGAGTGTAAGCCAAAGTGATTTTTCAAACCCTTCTCACACGTACATACATACATATATCCTCAACTTAAGTATGAGGTAAGAAACATTTCAAAGGAGTGTTTATGCCCCTAGAACCTACTAAAGGATTTTGAATTACTGATTGCGCTTATTCTTTCAGCCAATTCAGACAATTTGAAAATATGTTCGCCTTGTGTTATTTTATTTGAATTCATGGTTCATTATTAATTTTTTGAAAAAAATGTGCAAAGTGAGCATATAAATTTTTTATATAACTTTTCTTTTAGTGTTTAGTTTTAATAACTTGGTGAATTGGGTGATGCAAAGTCCGTCTTAAACTGGTATCGAAAGCGCCTGCTTTTTTAAATAACTTTTGAACGGTTAGAAGGAGTTAAATGTCGCAATTACTTTCTTATAACTGCCAGTGATGCACATCCGTTGATATCACTTTCGACCATACTTGACCACTTTTCGACATGAACAATAAATGGCCTAAACAGCCTTAATCCAGTAGAAAATAATAATAACATGCCGGACGCCGCCGCCGCCGCGCCGAAATATTTGACATTCGGCGGCAGCGTGCGAAAAACGAAAAAAATCGGCGGCGTTTATAGGTGGCGTATATCTCTAATAAGGACATTGCCCGAAGGCCTTGGGGTATTTGATATTTCAACACACATTTTCCTTGCATTTTCAAAATCTTGTGATGCTAGATAACAAAAGCTGTGTACAGCTATCATTTTTTCCATAAGTGTACATATGTTATGTATATATGTACTCACGATTGACTTAAAATTATGTGTGGTTAAAACTATTTGCATATTAAGTTATTTCTCAAAGGTGTTGATTATTAACTTAAGCCTCCACACTGACAAAATGAGCAATAAGCTTTAAGAAATTATAATTAAAAAATTTGTAGCGTAAAGTGTTGGTTAATTAAAGTAAGTGTGTATCGTTAGAAACGAGTTAAAACTTGAGAAGAAGAAGCATTATTAGTGAAAGGAAGGCTTGTGAAGCTTGTACGTATTTACACATTAAGGGAATGAACTTTTATTTTATTTTATCATGCTTTTCCATAGCTGACTCTTTGATGTACTTCGCCCAAATATATACACTGAAAGAAAAAATCTGATAAAATCAATTGAACTAGGGGCTTATGCAACCAAAATGGTTGAGTCAACATCGTAAATTGTTGATTATCAATTGACCGTTGCAGCAGTCGAATCAACAAAAAAAAATTGTAATCTTACGTAAACCTTTTGTTTACCTATTGTGGTTGCTGTATGGTGCTTCGCTCCATCCAAAAGGTGTGGTCACCCACCATAATGGTCTTAGATACGTTTATTTCACATTGCTATTGAAAAGATCATCGGCGTCATATGGGGACATATAACAAGCAGGCCATACATTGGGTTGATTATGGATAAGTAAGAGTTTAATAAATTACAGTGCCCAGATCGAAGGTGAGCTAGAATGGCGCGCACCTCCTTGGGGAGGTTGCTTTCCTTAACTGCGAGTATGAGGTATTTGTACTTAAGAACGAAGTTACGGAACACTCCCTGGTATAGTAGTTCGACAGCTTTTTGTGAATTTCTCTGATTACATTTTCATGCTCCGTTTCTTCATACGGCTGAATTATTATGTGCCAGATTTCTTCATTATGCTTACGATGATGATTCCTTAAGCTCGTGTGGTTATAAGAAGACATCCCGTGACAGTTCTGAGTGCAGTATTTTGGCAGGCCTACAGTTTCCTGCAGCGTGTTTCTTTAAGGCTCGGCGACCATATTGGGGACGGGTAGCATACAAGCGATCGTTTGCACAGTAAGTGGTTATAAGCGTTTCTTTAATTGAGGGTGTAAATTCTTAATGTACGTTACACTCAGTATTTTTTTATTTAAGACAGGCGGTAGCGTAATGCCCTCTACGATGATGTCCAAGTAGACAATATTTTCCATGTTCACGTTGTAAATCAGGACGCTCAAAATTTTGCCGGTAGCAGATTTCGCGCTGTGAAAATACTGGAAAGACTAGGGAGTTAGCTGTTGATTTTATAGCATGACCCATCGATGGATGGGACGAAATCTGTTGCCATCAACGTGTAATCATCAGCATGGGATTCAACGGTAACTCCTTCTGGTGGGGAATCGAGCTTCAATATGTTAAACTTAAACAAAAGTGGTGATAGGACACCACTTTGTGGCACCCCTTGTTTAATTTTTGTGGGTTTTGATGTAAAATTTTTGAAATGCACCGATGCCTGCCAACCACTCACATAATTTGCAATCCATCTTTTTAAACTGCAAGTGAGGAACGACTTGCAGTATAGTGCTATAACTGAATGTATAAAAGGCTTACGATAAGTCTAGAGCTACGATTACTGTTCCATAGTAGGGTTCTTGTTTCAGTCCACAAATTATCTCTGTTTTGATGGCGTTACCTTATTTACCCCAGCTCTGGGAGTGGAAGTGGGAGTGGGACAAAGAATGGAATTGGTAGTGAGAACAGTAGTTTTAGTGGCAGTAGGAATGGGTGCGGAGTTGGAATGGATGTGAGGATTGGGAGTGGGTGTGAGAGTGGTTGTAAATAGAATGGGCTCACCTTTGAAAAGTAGGCAAATCAATTTTCTGGCAGAAAAATGTCTACCGGTTATCCTAGTAATACGATAAATTTCGCAGAAAGTTGGATAATTCAAGAGCAGCGAAGCCAAATTTTTTCATTTTACTAGCGTATTTTTTTTTTTTTTTTGTCAGTGTAGACAACGAAATATATAACCAACAGAAAAAGTAGCTATTAAACTCAGCGTGATTTGCACAAAGAGTATATTAACTTTGATTGGAAAACGGTTGATTGTACAAGTATAAAGGAATCGAGATAGATATAGACTTCCATATATCAAAATCATCAGGAATGAAAAAAATTTGATTGAGCCATGCCCGTCCGTCCTTCTGTCTGACCGTTAACACTATAACTTGACCAAATATTGAGATATCTTCACCAAATTTGGTACATGAGCTTATCTGGACGCAGAATAGATTGGTATTGAAAATGGCGAAATCGGATGATAACCACTCCACTTTTTATATATATAACATTTTGGAAAACACAAAAAATCGGATTATTTATTAACCAATACACAATTTTTCCATATACCAGGCAATATTTCTAAAAGAGTGGACGAGATCCGTTAAAGACCACGTCGACTTTTATATAAAAGAGTTTTAAAAGGGTCGTAGACGAAAATAAGAATATATATCTTAGCCAAAAAGCTTTGTATCAATAGAATTTAATTTCTAACTTGAACTATAACTTAAATTGGAAAATAATTAAATTTTTGAAAATGGGTGTGGTACCGCCCCTTTTATGACTAAGCAATTTTCGTCAGCCATAACTCGAAGAAAAATTAACGAATCGTAAAAAAATTGTATACACAAATTTTCCCGGAATGGGATCGATTAAAGATCACGGCAACTTAGTTATAAAACAAGTTTAAAGGGTCGTAGACTAGAATAATAAGCTATAACTTAGCAAAAATAGTTAAGTCAATGATATTTCACTTATCAAGTTTAATTGTAAGAGGAAACGGGGAGACATTTTTTTAAACGGGCGGTGCCACGTGTTATGTAGAAAAGTAAAATATCTGAAACGAAATGTACAATTGAAGCTCACGCTGAGTATATAATATTCGGTTACACCCGAACTTAGATACCTTTGCTTGTTTTAAAATAAATTTGATATATGTAACTGACCGCTAATGGTATGCCGTTCAATTTTGCTGTATGGTGTTATAATTTCAAAGTGTGGTATTATCTTGAAACAGGTTGTTTTCTGCTACTGGGTATGTAATTAAATTCAGTCATATAAAATGAGCACATGTTCTATCAAAGCTATTGAAATGCATAACTTAGACATATCATCCCCTCAGCTTATATTTTTCTTCACGTTCGTTTTTTTTTCGTACATATCTACATATGTTTGAAGAACTTGGAATTGCTTTTGACTCAAACGGTTTGACTTCCCTTTGAATGCTCATTCCATGAATCTTCCGGCTGGTCTGCGCTTTCTTTAGAAAAATTTGCATTTTGAAGAGCACTGCCAAGAACGAGAAATAATTCAAATATTGCACGGAAAGTTCACAAAAAAAAAAAAATAATAACTAATTATATAAACAAAATCCATGTACCTTGACTACAGGAAATATAAGTTACCTTGTAGCAAAATGAATGCACAGAATATTCTTTAGATACGGTGAGATTTAGATAACAAATAGTACTTTAATGTATTGTAACGAATTTAATTTCAAATCCTCTTATTTGCAATCCTCTGCTAAGTTCGAATCAAAAAACTGTTGAATAAATAACTCCAATATTGAATAATGGAAAAATGGCCTTTATTAAAGTACTTCACAATAACACTTATACTTTGCTACTCGCTGGCTTAATAACCAAACTGATTGATAACTCAAATTAAACTCTACTATTGGCCGCCAGATCGCGTGCTTAATCAATAACTGATTGATTGCTCAACTCAAACTGAATTGCAGCGCCTCTACATCTGTTGCCTTTTATACCCTTTGGTTTCCTCGTTCGCATTTTTCCAGAATGTACTAGCATTGTCCATGAGCTCTCAAACTTCTCATATAAATGCATGTGTTTGCGCATTGACTCTCCGCTGCTCGTATTCGTACATGGTACATATGTGTAGACGCAATTATTTATTCGTTTATATAGATAGATAAAGGTTGAATTATTGATGTGAATGTTTGTAGTTTACAGTCTCTCGCGCGCACATAGGCGTATAAGTAAATGCATCTGTGTGTGACATCTCTCTGGGCTGCCTAATATATGTGTATACTTGATTTGATTATTAACGTAAATACTGCTTGGCATGGCCTTAGCATCGCCTTAGTGATGGGATAACTTAGTGATGCTAATATCCGTGACACTGCCCTCCACCTAAGTCTGATCGTCCCGATCAGACAAATCTCTCGATCTTAACGTTGTCAGCCTTTCCAAATGGACCACTTTCATATTGGTTCGTGGTTTACCGATGGTTTGTATGCGGTACACTACATCGTTGATCCGTTTTACAACTTTGTATGAGCCTTCCCAATTACAATGCAATTTCAGGGACAAACCTTTTTACGTTGTGGGTTGTATAACAGCACCAAATCTCCTTCTTCAAAACCTTCTGAATTAATTGCTTTATCATATCTGGCTTTCATCTTGTCACTCATAATCTTTGTTCGTTGCCTTATCAGATCATGTATTTCTCTTAGCTCTTCTTCCAAATCACTAGTGGATTTCCTGACATTACTTTCCGTATTGGCATCTATCCCAAACTTCAAATCAGCTGGCAGTCTAAGGTCATTGCCAAAAATTACTTTTGCAGGGATTTGGCCCGTTGTCTCATGCACTGCTGATCGGTAAGCCATCAAGAATAATGGTATGCGGATATCCCATGCTTTATGGTACTTGTCTATTACTTTCCTTAAGTGCTCCTCCAATGTTCTATTGAATCGTTCTACCATACCATTGGATTGAGGATGCAATGCAGTTGTCCGTGTTTTTCGAATGCCCAATGACTTACACATTTCCTGGAATACAGCTGATTCGAAATTCCTGCCTTGGTCAGAATGTAACTCCATTGGTACACCATACCTTGCAACCCATTCATTTTTAACCACTTCTGCTACGGTTTCTGCTTCTTGGTTTGGGATTGGGTATACCTCTGGCGATTTACTGAAATAATCCATAACCACCAGTACGTATTTGTTTCCGCGGTTGCTAGTAGGAAATGGACCTGCGACATCCATGGCGATCCTTTAAATGGCGCACCTGAGTAATATTGCTTCATCTGGCCATGTCTTCGTGTTCTGGGCCCTTTCCCTCTGCTCCAAACCTCGCAGTTCTCAATCCACTCAGTGACCGACTGACGCCAACCAACCCAATAGAATCTCTGTTTAACCTTCTCGAGCGTCTTCGTGATTCCAAGATGACCTCCGCTTGGACCATTATGCAGCTCGCTGATCACGTCAGGAATCCTCTTTCTGGGAACAACTATCAGTTTATTCTTGCGTTTACCATCCTCACTTTCCCATACTCGATGAAGGCAACCGGATATCAATTCTAAACTGTTCCACTGTGCCCAATATGACTTCGCAATGGGACTCTCTGCTGACATCTCTTCTCTGTTTGGTCTTTCATTTCGTTCGAGTCCTTGCATAACACGTGACAGATCTGCATCTTCAAGCTGGCACTTTCTTAGCTGTTCCTTGTCCCATTCATCTGTACATGTTATATTCATTAGCCGGACATCTATAATGTCTTCTTTAGCCTCGGCTTTTGAACAGTGCTTGCATTCCAGACTACATGGTCTTCGTGACATTGCATCAGCATTTCCATGGGTACTACCTTTTCGATGCTCAATGGAAAAGTCATAGCTTTGTAGTCGCTCGATCCACCGTGCCAATTGTCCTTCCGGATTACGGAACTGCAGAAGCCATTTCAACGCTGCGTGATCTGTCCTGACACGGAATCGCTGGCCGTAGAGGTATTTGTGAAAATGTTTAATGCACTCTACCAATGCCAACAGCTCTCTCCGCGTAACACAGTAGTTCCTCTCTGGTTTTCCAATCGAACGGCTGTAATATGCAACTACCTTCTCCTGTCCATCGACCAGTTGTGATAAAACGACTCCTATAGCATATCCACTCGCATCTGTATCTAGAATAAATGTTGCTCCTGGAATCGGATATGCTAACATTGGGGCAGTGCACAAACGCTCCTTCAATGTTTGGAAAGCCACTTCTTGCTCCTTCTTCCATTCAAAAGTTTTGGTTTTTTCTTATAAGCTCATGGAGGCTATGGGCTACGCTGGCAAAATTTGGTACAAATCGGCGGTAATATGTGCACAGCCCAAGAAAACTTCTCAATTCATGTAGGTTCTGTGGTCTTGGCCAATCCTTTACAGCTTCTATTTTTTCGTTCGCAGTGCAGATGCCCTCTGTCGTTACCTTGTGACCCAAATAATTGACTTCCGTTTTAAACAGCGCACACTTTTTGGGACTTAACTTCAGACCAGCGCCAGCTATTCTCTGGAAAACTTCCTCCAAGTTCTTAAGACGTTCATCAAAGTTCTTGCCCAATACGATGATGTCGTCCAGGTACACCAAGCATGTTTTCCAATGTAGTCCTTTCAGTACCTGGTCCATGAGTCTCTCAAAAGCAGCTGGTGCATTACAAAGTCCAAAAGGCATCACTGTAAATTGCCAAAGACCATCACCGATACTGAAGTCTGTTTTCTCTTTATCTTCCTCCTTCACCTCCACTTGCCAGTAGCCGCTTTTCAAGTCCAGCGTGGAAAATCATTTCGTACCAGATAGCGAGTCCAGAGTGTCGTCAATTCGTTACGTCATTCAACTTCCGATAGTCCACGCAAAACCTCATTTTTCCATCCTTCCTTTTTACAAGTACTACCGGTGAGCTCCATGGACTAGCTGATGGTTCGATGACGCCGCTGTCGCTCATTTCTTGAATGATTTGAATCACAACTTCCCGCTTCGCCAGTGGAACACTACGTGGAGCTTGACGGATCGGCCTCGCATCTCCAGTGTCAATTTGATGTTTCACAACGTTGGTGCGGCCTGGTTTAGAATCATCCTGGTCAAATATGTTCGCGTACTTTAGGAGCAGTTGTTTTGCCTTACTCTGATATGCTTCCTCTAGCCCCTGCATCCATGCCGTGATGTCATTTGAAAGATCAGCATTACTAGCTGAAACGTGTTCCTGGAGCTGTTCACAGTTAATAACTACTTCAGCCTCTTGGCATCTTCCCAAAATAGCTCCTTTAGTCAGTTTGAGTGGTGACTTGAACTCATTGAGTACTCTTACCGGAATATGTCCATCTTGTTTTGTCATAGTCAGGGTTTTTCCTACAAGTATGTTTAGTGCTGATTTGTTTGCTGCTTCAACAACCCACAATTTGTTTGTCCCACAATCTCCATCAACCTTTGCCCAGATGACTGCTTCGGATTTCGGTGGTATTTGCTGACTCTCTTCCGCCAGTACTCGTTTACTGCTGTAGCCTCTTTCGTAGCCGAAATTAAGAGGTACATCCATATTTTTATATCGCATCGTCTTGCTTTGCATGTCGATCTTGATGCCCTGTTCGATTAAGAAGTCCACTCCAATTATGATTTCATCAACAATTTCTGCCACTATATAATTGTGTACTACCGTGACGTTCCCAATTGCGACTTCACATTCTACTTCTCCAATTACCTGGGTGTCCTCTCCCGTGGCTGTACGTAATCTTGCTCCAAGCAATGGTCTTATCTTTTTGTTGACTATATCCGCTCGAATGATGGAATGAGATGCACCCGTATCTACAGTCAGTAACCGTTCCTTTTCGTCCACATGTCCTCCAACAGTAAGATTGCTCGATCTTCTTCCAATCTGCGATATAGAGATTATGGGGCATTCAATTGCGGGAGCCAGCTGTCGCCCCTTGCGGCTGACTCCATTTAGTTTAACGATTGAATGGTCTTGCATATTTGCTCATCACCTTCTGTTCTGCGTTTACGACCACCCACATTGTTGGAGCTACTGGGACCGCTGCTGCAATGTCGTGCAATATGACCTGGGTTGCCGCACTTGAAACATTTAATAACTCCGGCATTTTTCTGTTGTGATCCCTTCAGTGCTTCCAAAATAGTGTCTACCCAATCTGGTCTTTCCACTTCTACACGATGAGCTTTGTATGCGGGTTTACTTAATAGTGAGACCGTGTCCTGAGTCAATGCATGTGATACCGTTTCAGCAAATGTCAGCTTTGGGTTTGCGTATGTAGCTCGCTTCGTTTCCACGTCCCGTATGCCATTTATGAAACTCTGGATTTTTACCCTTTCAGGGTATTCCACGGGTGCGTCCGTATTTGCAAGATGAGCCAATCTTTCAATATCTGAAGCAAACTCCTGCAATGTCTCATTTGCTTTTTGGTAGCGGTTTTGCAACTCAATTTGGAATTTCTGTTTTCTATGCTCGCTTCCGTAACGTCTCTCTAAAGCGTTCATCAATGTTTCGTAATGGTTCCGCTCGTACTCTGGGATGGTCTGTAAGATTTCCGCGGCAGGCCCTTTCAGTGCCACGAACAGAGCTGCAACTTTATCTTCAGCATTCCATTGGTTCACTGCTGCGGTCTTCTCAAACTGTAGCTTAAAGACTTGAAAAGGAACAGAACCGTCAAAGGATGATGTCTTTACCTTTGGATTACTCGCTGAAACAGCTGGGCGATTTAGTTGTAACTGCTCCATACGACCTTTTAAATCATCTACTTCTGCCTGAAATTGAGCCATTTTTGCATCCTGCGCTTCCAGTTTTGATGATAACTGTTCCAAAATTTCTGCCGACATTTCAGATATACGTGCCTCTTGCGCTTCCAATTGAGATGCCATATATGTCTTTTGGTCTTCCAGTTGAGATGACACTTGCGACGTCATTTCTGAAATACGTGCCTCCTGTGATTCCAGTTGGGATGCCATATATGTCTTCTGTGACTCCAGTTGGGATGTTATATTTGTCTTCTGTTCTTCCAATTGTTATGACATGTTGGTGGATATTTGTGATGACATTTCGGACATTTGTTCCGATATTGCAGCCAATATCATGTTCAAGTCTGTGTTTGTAACTGTCTGCGATGTTTCGTTTTTCTCTTCAATTTTTGTTGTTGTTTCGTCCCCATCAGGATAAAAGCAAACTCGTCCACATCAATTCCTTGCGACTCCATTACCTCTCGTAGCCGTGCTTGAAGTTCGATCTTATTGCCGGTTGTATTTAATCCACGGTCCTCCAACTCCTTTTTCAGTTGCTGGATCTTCAATTCACTGAACTTTGCCATGTCCAAGTTGTATTCCCAATCTTCGGAATTTATTCAACAATTCCTCTTCTGACACCAATTGTATCGAATTTAATTGCAAATCCTCTTATTTGCAATCCTCTGCTAAGTTCGAATCACTAAACTGTTGAATAAATAACTCCAATTTGTAATAATGCAAAATGGCCTTTATTAAAGTACTTCACAATAACACTTATACTTTGCTACTCCCTGGCTTAATAACCAAACTGATTGATAACTCAAATTAAACTCTACTATTGGCCACCAGATCGCGTGCTTAATCAATAACTGATTGATTGCTCAACTCAAACTGAATTGCAGCGCCTCTACATCTGTTGCCTTTTATACCCTTTGGTTTCCTCGTTCGCATTTTTCCAGAATGTACTAGCATTGTCCATGAGCTCTCAAACTTCTCAGATATATGCATGTGTTTGCGCATTGACTCTCCGCTGCTCGTATTCGTACATGGTACATATGTGTAGACGCAATTATTTATTCGTTTATGTAGATACATAAAGATTGAATTATTGATGTGAATGTTTGTAGTTTACAGTCTCTCGCGCGCACATAGGCGTATAAGTAAATGCATCTGTGTGTGACATCTCTCTGGGCTGCCTTATATATGTGTATACTTGATTTGATTATTAACGTAAATACTGCTTGGCATGGCCTTAGCATCGCCTTAGTGATGGGATAACTTAGTGATGCTAATATCCGTGACAGTATTTTCGCTGAAATACTATTATTATATATACAACATAACCCTATCATTTCTAGCATACATCCACCCCTATTGTGGCTCTAAAAGCCGCAAGCTTGCCTAATTGGCAGACGAGGCGATACACTTGTATACCGATAGTTCCAAAGTAATGGAAGGAGTAGGGTCTGCGGTATTTCAAGCTGAACCGGAGTAAAGAGATCCCTCAAGCTGTAAGAGCACTGTACTGTTATTCAGGCGGAAAAATTTGCTACCACCAAAGCACTAGGAACATTGGAAGAAAATAGCTTAAACTTCAGCCGCGTCTACTTTTATATTGGCAGCCAATTAGCAATTAATGTTATCTAGCACAATACCTTAAGATGTGTTTGAGTGTAAAAAATTCCTGGAGAGATTCGGGGTAACGAGAATCCTACATCTATATTAGATCTCAGGGTATATGAGAAAAGATGGGAATGAAAATTGGATGAGCTAGCTAGAGAGGGAGCATTCCTCGAAGCCCGCTTCGTCGACGTCCCAATCAGATTGAGTGAGGACTCATACAAATAGAAAACATTGGTTAATAAGCAACAACACCAAGTTTCATTGAAACCGCCTTATCAAAGCATAACTTTACCACATGATGACATACGAAGAATACCCAGTGCATAAAGAAAATATGCAAAGAAGGCAATTGGGATAAGGTTTACAACAACTAAGGCATGACGCGGCTGAATGCGTTTGTAATATTTCAACCATCGTAAGAGTGCGGGTTCAAATCCCACTCCCGGGAGAAAAGGCTTTATAGAGATTTACAAAGTATAATCGAAACAGCCAGTCTTGTCCGTCCTGGTGTCACGTTGTTTAAATTTTTCCTAAATTATTAAATAAATTATAAATTGCTTCAAAAAGATTTTTTCATACATTTAAAGCAATAAGGGCAATCTCGGTTAAACTCATACAGATTGAGTGAGATTAAAAGATATGATCGGCCAATCGAGAAAGGGGCTGGGCTTTAAAGTATCGAATCTCATGTATAGGTATTACAAACTTAGACTAACAAGGTTATGCTTATATTGAAAATGAGGGAACTGTAGGCTTATGTCGGGTATTCCGACATGAAACAGCCTTCTGGCATTATGTGCTTTTAGTTAAGCCCCTGTCGGAGAGATACCGATATTTTTTCATTTTAAAATGCAACGGCGGATGGCAGACAATGTTTTGAAAATGCGTCTATATGTAATAAGATACCATTTTAAGGGTGTTGGGAAGCGGCTTATTTGTGTCATTTAACACCTAAGGAATAAATTTAAGTGTGCAAATTAGAAGTTTGTGAACAATAGAAGGCAGACCCACTTCAACTAAGATGCCCTTGATTGCAGTGGCTATGAAGGCGTTAATGCTTCTCCGTATCGCTGAATGATAAGAGGAATTGAAAATAGTTATATGGTATATTTCGCACCACCCAAACACAACAAGGCCGTGGTCTATTTTAGTTATTATGATTGAGCGGATGATGATTACGAGAGTAGTTTTATGAATTTGGAGGTTAAACCTTATACCGAGTATTTCATGTGCAGGTACATTTTCTATAGGTTTGCTTTTGATACTGATGTCAATGGAATGGCACCTAACGGTGGGTCCATACAATGCCAGAGTTCTTTCCCCAAAATTCATTATCATGAAGTAAGTAATACTTCCATCGCCCAGCCTATCCATCAGAAAGATTTTGCTAATATATTGCGTAGGTGAGTAATGCTAACTTATACTTTTTCTTAATATAGTACCAACCGATTTCCTTCAGAAGTATTTACCGATCTTTTTTGATACTCGCTTGTCTCTCGAACACTCCAAAAGCCACCTCATCTTCCCTCGAAACCGTCCATCATTCCGAGCCATATATAAGAACAGGTATCATGAGCGACTGGCCGCACTTGTTAGCAAGAGTTTTTCGCTGTTTGATTTCTAAGCTTGAATTGTTTGCGCTGTTAATGCTGATTCCAAAATCCTTCACAGTCTCAAATTTATATCCCTCAAAAGCAAGGTAGCTGCAAATACACAAATGCGCCGACTCTTTCTTGAATGACAGCTTATCCGCATTTACCGCAAAATATATTTATTTTGCCTCTTTAGCTAACCCAGAGAAGGTGTGTGTAGCTTGAGTGGAACAATCATCAGCAGTCAGTTTTGTAAACAGTTGTTTCATGGCAAGATTTACTAGTGTCACTGCACAGAGGCCTGTAGGTACCTTTGCTGTCACAATGTAGTGGGCCGAGTCGTTATTTGGACCGTGTAGAGTGCGCACGTCTAGGATATTAGAACTATGTATGCCGTCGGTCACTAGGTTGTCGATTTGGTTTCGTATGCTTCGACCAGGTGACAGTCAATTTGCTTCGTATAGTTTTTGGCGAGTTAGAATAGAACCGAAAATCTTACAATTATAAGAATGAGAAAACGCTACATTAAAGTGCTTATTTATCAAGTCTTAACGAGACTGACATATGACATAGAAATTTTACCACGTAGCGTAACTGAACATTAATAATCATTTATATTACCAAATGCGACATTTCGATTTTCTTCTAAACCAATAAGAATTCCCATACACATCATAAATTCGAATTAAATTGTTAACATTTTTTCTGGCACTAATTACATTGCTATTTGTATATATGTACAAAAATAATTTTTCTTCTTTTGCTTTTAGCTGTGAAAAGTTTGCTCCATAAAATAAGTTTTACAAAATAAATTTGTGTGCAAGACAACATAACTTGAGTAATGACTACCAATAGCCTGGCTGACAATTTTTAATATCCATGCAAATTACCGTAAATTGCTGTCATTTCAGATTGTGTTTTATTTATTAAATTTTTATTGAATTTTCACAACCCAACACTTGTCTTCTCGGTTTCGAAAGGTATTGCTGCCCAGAGGCATTTGCTTTGTGCCCTAAACATTTTATTGTTGTAAAGAATTCGAATTAACTTTTTTTCTTTTGATTGTTCTATATAAGGAAATCACGACAAGTCCTGTTGTCACGTGCAGAATCCCAGGCGTTTAATTAAGCAGAATTATTATACTTGATCAGGTAGACAACGGAGGAAAGGTGATTAAATATGCCTACGAAGTTATGGAATTTAAAACAGAAGCAGTTCAAAATGAGAAAAGACTCTAAATAGCGTCAATAAAATATTAGAATTTAGTCGGTGAGTGAGAGAGAAGCTTTGACGAACGTAATTTTGAAATAAAATGGGAAAAGTGTTAAATTCTTTTTACCTTTATATTAAGTCGCTTTCATGTTTGTCCCCTCATTTCCATACGAATTTTTGACCCACATAAAAGTCTTTTTCGGTAACTTTCCGTTGAGCTATACTTAGAACATAGTTCAAATATGGGAGATATTATAACGCAAGTGAAAAAAATCCGCTAGTTGGCGCACGGATCGATATATTCAGAAAATTTATTTTAAAATGGAAATTTTGTAATCGACTTTTAACTAACTTCTCGATGATACAGAGACTGGAAACTTAGTACATAGTTTGCGAGTCGATGGCACTACAATTCGTGGAAAAGAAAATGCCGCCAGGTGGCAGACGAATCGAGATAACCGAAAATCCCTGAAAAAACGCAGGGGATCTTGCGATCGATTTTTAATTAACTTTCCGGTGAGCTAGAGACTTGAAAATTGTGCCGTGAGTCAAAACGCGGTGACAATGCAATATTTGATCAAAAAATTTCGCTAGGTGGCGAATGGATCGAGGTACTAAGAAAATTAGTTTTGATTTGGGAACTTTTCAATCCATTTTTAACCAACCTCCCGGTGACCTAGAGACTTGAAACTTGGTATACAGTTCGAGGCATGGCGGCAATACAATTTACAGAAAACAAAATTCCGCTAGGCGGCGCGCTAAGTGAGATAACTACAAGTCCTTGAAAAGCGAGGGCAATATTTCAATCGATTTTTAAGTAACTTCTTGGTGAGCTGGAGATATGAGACTTGAGCTGTGTGTCAGAACCCGGTGATTATGCAACATTTCATTAAAAAGTTCCTCTAGGTGGAGCATGGATCGAGATATTAGGAAATTTAATTTTAATTTGGGAATCTTTCAATTCGTTTTCAGTTAATTTCCCGGTTACCTAGAGACTTAACTTAGCACATAGTTCGAGACCCGGTTACAGTAAAATTTATAGAAAACAAAGTTCCGCTAGGTGGCGTGCTAATTGAGATAACTATAAATCCCTGGAAAAAATTCGCTAGGTAGCACGCTGATAGATATAATATGAAAACAAATTTTAATTTGGGATTTTTTCAATCCATTTTTAACTAACTTCCCGGTTACCTAGATACTTGAAACTTGGCACTTGGTTAGAGGCCTTGAGACAATACAACTTATAGAAAACAAAGTTTCTCTAGGTGGCGCGCTATTCAAGATAACTGCAAATCACTTAAAATCGGGGGGAATCTTTCGATCGATTTTCGAGTAACTTCCCGATGAGATAGAGACATGAAACTTGGGCCGTAAGTCATAACCCGGTGACAGTGCAATATTTTATTAAAAAAATTCCGCTGGGATCGAGATACTGAGAAAACTAGTTTTAAATTTAAATGATAAAAAAATTTTAAGGACTACCTTTATATAAATGGACCAAAAAATAGAAGGCAATTTTTCCTTTAATACAGACATAGTTTTATTGAATTTTGACTAAAAAACTTTAACAATAGCCCTTGTAAAATGAGTTTGGGATATAAAACTATAAAGGTGGAGCGCAATCTTTCAATTTAAGGCAAACCATGTACTTCGGATTAACTAATTGATTATTTAAAATTTAAACACGCGCTTTGCCTTTATAATTTTTAATCCCAAAATTGTTTCACAAGAGCTATTATTAAAGTTTTTAGTCAAAATTCAATAAAACTATGTCTGTATTAAAGGAAAAGTTGCCTTCTATTTTTTGGTCCATTTATATAAAAGTAGTCCTTAAACTGTTTTTATCATCTTTTTGTTATAACTGTATTGCCGTCCAAAGGTATTTTTTATATGAAAAGTGAATATAGATTAAAGAAAAAAACAAACGCTCTGAACGTTGTTATCTGGTGGATCTAAGTACTAACCAGTTCCACTTGAGATCTTTACTCAGGCGGATTTCAAACAGAACTTCTTAAAGCTCTCACACATAATGCAAATCAAGAAGTTACACCATACTTATGGTATAGATATGTCGGCACGTCATTGTTTAGAAAATTTCGAGCTTTCTTCTTTGTCCTAATCTAATCTAATCCAAAACTTTGGTACGGCTAGGATCTTTTATATATTCTCTTAAGTTTTAATGATTAAAATATACCCATGGCCGTTCTTCAAATATATCCCATAAACGCATTACAAAAGGATTTTGTTGGTGGATCCAAATTCCGATTCCGAAGTACTACTGTAGCGACCTTATATATAGTTTTATTTATAAAAACATACCCGTGGAACATTGTTCTGTCCTGTATTTAAAAAGTCGAATTCAATTCACTCTCTATATCATCATAAAGATCACAACTGTACTACATTTTCTTCAATTTCTCTTTTTTCTTGTCATTTCCATATTTCCATATTTCCTTTATCCCAACTATCTTCTCATTCTAATTCTCCTTCTCACTCCCAAGCACATTCGCACTTCCACTCCCGCTCTTGTTCCCAGTCAAACTCTCATTCCCATTCCTACCCTTACTCATTTTTCATACCCTAATTTCCATCTTAATTACTTCTTATATTCCACTCTCTATGTCTCCCATCTAAATTACTTCATATATGGAAGGTTAGGTTAGGTTGAACTGGCTGGTCCATGAGGACCTCACATAGACTGAATGAGTTATTAGTATTACCAGAAGTTTCATATATGGAATCTATATAAAAAATATTGCATACCCCTGGAAAAAATTTCAGAGGCATTGAGAATACAATTGTTTTTTTTTTCATTCACACTCTCACTCCTGGCCCCACTTTCTGGCCCTCCTTCTTCCATAAAATATCCTCATATATGGAATCCATATACAAAAAACTGGATACCAGCTTCAAATAAATACGAATGAATTGCAAATTTACACATTTTCTACACTCTCACTCTTACTGCCACTTCCAGGCCTCTACCTCTCCCATCTAAATTATACCATATATAGAATTTAATTAAAGAAGTCATTTAATACTAAATATTGCATACCCCCTTCAAATAATAATCGGATAACGTGCGGAAGTTTGAAGGCTCTTGAACTTCCATCAAGCATTTCAATGTCTCCTTTTGCTGGATCCCTCGGCACAGCAATATTTAAGGAAATAAATTTGCAGATGAGATGGCCACAAAACGTTCCGAAAGCGAAGCGTGCAGCCTCGTATGGCCAACATTGGATTACCTTCTGTTGAAAATAGAAGAGTATGAGATTAGGGCAAGGGAATTGCAGTGAAATAACTCTATTGAATACTCGGTTTCAATACTATTATGGCCATGTTTTGATAGGAAAGGAACCAGCAAATCTGTAGTGAGAGTTTGTACTTACGCGTGTCATAAGAGCTCATTGCGCCGCTATTGCACTAATTATTCAACGGTAGCGCAAACCATTAAACTCCCTTTGCGGAAACTCTTAGGATAAGTTGGAAGAGGAGTCACCTTATCTGCCGATGCCTAGGACCGCAAAAAAGACGACATTCTACTTTTTCCAACAATAGAATTCAATTGGGCATAACTCTTATGTAGTTTTACTTTAACCATATTTATTAATATTCTGAGAAGCAAATATTATAAGGCAAGCTTTAATCGGCTTAGTGCTTTCAATAACTTCATGAAATAAGTTGTGAAATCGTGATTGGAATTCAATAATATTTGATAATACTTTCGTAACAATTTTTTTGGTGCTTGATACGCTTTACCTAAAATTCCATTTCGTACATCAATAAGTAATAGACATAATTTGCAAATATAATACGTTTCATACTAATATGAAAACTAAGCTCTACTCACTCTTTTTAAACGACGAAAGGAGAGTATGGAGGGATTATTGTTATAGCTATTTGCAGCATTTCGACATGGAATTTCAGTTACGGCCCAATATACAAAAAAAAAATAAACAAGTAAGGAAGGTTAAGTTCGGGTGTAACCGAACATTACATACTCAGTTGAGAGCTATGGTGACAACATAAGGGAAAATAACCATGTAGGAAAATGAACCGAGGGAGACCCTGGAATGTGTTTGTATGACATGTGTATCAAATGAAAGGCATTAGAGAGAATTTTATGAGGGAGTGGGCCATAGTTCTATAGGTGGACGCCATTTAGGGATATAGCCATAAAGGTGGATCAGGGTTGACTCTAGAATGCGTTTGTACGATATAGGTATCAAATGAAAGGTGTTAATGAGCATTTTAAAAGGGAGTAATCCTTAGTTCCATAGGTGGACGCCGTTTCGAGATAACGCCACAAAGGTGGAGCAGGGGTGACCCTAGAATTTGTTTGCACAATATGGGCATCAAACGAAAGGTGTTAATGAGTATTTTAAAAGGGAGTGGGCCTTAGTTCTATAGGTGGACGCCGTTTCGAGATATCGCCTTAAAGGTGGGCCAGGGGTGACTCTAGAATTCGTTTGTGCAATATGGGTATCAAACGAAAGGAGTTAATGAGTATTTTAAGAGGGAGTGGGCCTTAGTTCTATAGGTGGACGCATTTTCGAGGTATCGCAATAAAGGTGGACCAGGGGTGACTCTAGACTTTGTTTGTACGATATGGGCATCAAATGAAAGGTGTTAATGAGTATTTTTAAAAGGGAGTGGGCCTTAGTTTTATAGGTGTTCGCCTTTTCGAGATATCGCCATAAAGGTGGACCAGGGGTGACTTTAGAATTTGTTTGTATGATATGGGTATCAAATGAAAGGTGTTAATGATTATTTTAAAAGGGCGTGGGGCTTAGTTCTATAGGTGGACCCCTTTTCGAGATATCGCCATAAAGGTGGACCAGGGGTGACTCTAGAATTCGTTTGTGCAATATGGGTATCAAACGAAAGGAGTTAATGAGTATTTTAAGAGGGAGTGGGCCTTAGTTCTATAGGTGGACGCCTTTTCGAGATATTGGCAAAAAGATGGACCAGGTGTGACTCTAGAATGCGTTTGTACGATATGGGTATCAAATGAAAGGTGTTAATGAGTATTTTAAAAGGGAGTAGTCCTTAGTTCCATAGGTGGACGCCGATTCGAGATAACGCCATAAAGGTAGAGCAGGGGTGACCCTAGAATTTGTTTGCACAATATGGGCATCAAACGAAAGGTGTTAATGAGTATTTTAAAAGGGAGTGGGCCTTAGTTCTATAGGTGGACGCCGTTTCGAGATATCGCCTTAAAGGTGGGCCAGGGGTGACTCTAGAATTCGTTTGTGCAATATGGGTATCAAACGAAAGGAGTTAATGAGTATTTTAAGAGGGAGTGGGCCTTAGTTCTATAGGTGGACGCATTTTCGAGGTATCGCAATAAAGGTGGACCAGGGGTGACTCTAGACTTTGTTTGCACAATATGGGCATCAAATGAAAGGTGTTAATGAGTATTTTTAAAAGGGAGTGGGCCTTCGTTTTATAGGTGTTCGCCTTTTCGAGATATCGCCATAAAGGTGGACCAGGGGTGACTTTAGAATTTGTTTGTATGATATGGGTATCAAATGAAAGGTGTTAATGATTATTTTAAAAGGGCGTGGGGCTTAGTTCTATAGGTGGACCCCTTTTCGAGATATCGCCATAAAGGTGGACCAGGGGTGACTCTAGAATTCGTTTGTGCAATATGGGTATCAAACGAAAGGAGTTAATGAGTATTTTAAGAGGGAGTGGGCCTTAGTTCTATAGGTGGACGCCTTTTCGAGATATTGGCAAAAAGATGGACCAGGTGTGACTCTAGAATGCGTTTGTACGATATGGGTATCAAATGAAAGGTGTTAATGAGTATTTTAAAAGGGAGTAATCCTTAGTTCCATAGGTGAACGCCGTTTCGAGATATCGCCAAAAAGGTGGACCAGGGGTGACCCTAGAATTCGTTTGTGCAATATGGGTATCAAACGAAAGGAGTTAATGAGTATTTTAAGAGGGAGTGGGCCTTTCTGGACCAGGGGTGACTCTAGACTTTGTTTGTACGATATGGGTATCAAATGAAAGGTGTTAATGAGTATTTTTAAAAGGGAGTGGGCCCTTGTTCTATAGGTGTTCGCCTTTTCGAAATATCGCCATAAAGGTGGACCAGGGGTGACTCTAGAATGAGTTTGTACGATATGGGTATCAAATTAAAGGTATTAATGAGAGTTTTAAAAGGGAGTGGTGGTAGTTGTATATGTGAAGGCGTTTTCCAGATATCGACCAAAATGTGGACCAGGGTGACCCAGAACATCATCTGTTGGATACCGCTAATTTATTTATATATGTAATACCTGCCAAGATTATAAGGGTTTTTTATTTCGCCCTGCAGAACTTTTTCATTTTCTTCTACTTAATATGGTAGGTGTCACAATCATTTTATAAAGTTTTTTCTAAAGTTATATTTTGCGTCAATAAAACAATCCAATTACCTTACCATATTTCATCCCTTTTTTCGTATTTGGTATAGAATTATGGCATTTTTTTCATTTTTCGTAATTTTCGATATGGAAAAAGGGGGCGTGGTCATAGTCGGATTTCGTTCATTTTTCATACGAAGATAAAGTGAGTTCAGATAAGTACGTGAACTGAGTTTAGTAAAGATATATCGATTTTTGCTCAAGTTATCGTGTTAAGGGCCATGCGGAAGGACAGACGGACGACTGTGTATAAAAACTGGGCGTGGCATCAACCGATTTCGCCCATTTTTACAGAAAACAGTTAACGCCATAAAATCTATGCCCCTACCAAATTTCAAAAGGATTGGTAAATTTTTGTTCGACTTATGGCGTTAAAAGTATCCTAGACAAATTAAATGAAAAAGGGCGGAGCCACGCCCATTTTTAAATTTTCTTTTATTTTTGTATTTTGTTGCACCATATCATTACTGGAGTTGAATCTTGACATAATTTACTTATATACTGTAAAGATATTACATTTTTTGTTAAAAATTTACTTTTAAAAAACATTTTTTTTAAAAGTGGGCGTGTTCCTTCTCCGATTTTGCTAATTTTTATTAAGCGTACATATAGTAATAAGAGTAACGTTCCTGCCAAATTTCATCATGATATCTTCAAAGACTGCCAAATTACAACTTGCAAAATTTTTAAATTACCTTCTTTTAAAAGTGGGCGGTGCCACGCCCGTTGTCCAAAATTTTACTAATTTTCTATTTTACGTCATAAGTTCAACTCATCTACCAAGCTTCGTCGCTTTATCGGTCTTTTGTAATGAATTATCGCACTTTTTCGGTTTTTCGATATTTTCGATATCGAAAAAGTGGGCGTGGTTATAGTCCGATATCGTTCATTTTAAACAGCGATCTGAGATGAGTGCTCGGGAACCTACGTACCAAATTTCATCAAGATACCTCAAAATTTACTCAAGTTATCGTGTTAACGGACGGACGGACGGACGGACGGACATGGCTCAATCAAATTTTTTTTCGATCCTGATTATTTTGATATATGGAAGTCTATATCTATCTCGATTCCTTTATATATGTACAACCAACCGTTATCCAATCAAACTTAATATACTCTGTGAGCTCTGCTCAACTGAGTATAAAATTAAAGAAAAGGAAACTCGTTTATATGGAAATATCAATTACCATATGTGAAAAAATGCGTAGATATATATACCAGATATTGGCTAAGTAATTCTAAGTATGGCAATTTAGACTACTTAATTCGGAAGTAAATAAGCTCACATTGAAAGTACTTAATATCAAAAAAAAAAAAAAAAAACAAAAAAATTTGGGATTATATCAACGTAGAAAGCATTATTTTCAAAGTTATGATAATTGCGACATCATCGCCGATATGTAAAGCACACTTAAGATATGGAGGGAACTTTTTTCCTCATTGCTAGATAGCGAGTAAGAAGGAGAACCTGAAACCCCAAATCCCAAAGAAGAAGTATGGGTATATACGTTGTACCACCCAACGTTATACCGCTAAAACTACATGCCAAAATGTTAAGCTTGGCTTATTTAGACCATATTTTAACTATGAGGCATATCCGGGAGAAAAAAAAATTATTAAAAAATCGACACTTAAGAAATACCATCCGATCAGAAGGGATTGGAAAGAAGTTTTTTGAGCGATATAAAACGAGGCTTAAGACAATTCCACTCCCTGTCGTGCGATATATTTAACCTGTGACAAAATAAGATGCTTTTAGCTGCAGATCTACACCGCGTTACTGCAACCTTTTAATAGAGGTTCAATTGGTTGTGTAGCATAATTTTTCAGACCTGCGTTATGTCGACATCGAACGGCATTTTTACAAAATTTGTTTCCTTAGGATTCAACTAATTTTTTAGGGGTAAAGAAAAAATAATGCGCTGTGCGTTTTTATGATGTGCTATTTTGATTGTTGCAGATGGACGTCTGGTTAAATTTCGTTTGAAGGCAAAAGCTGGCATAACCGCGATCGCTGAGACAAATAAAAGAATTCGAAAATTTCCTTGAGCGAAAATACCCGCGCTACCTACGTCGTGATATCCAAGTCGTGCTTGGGCACTCTAACGCTATGGTGGGCATACAAGGTGTTTTTGGCCTCACTGTTGGAAAGTTCAGCATCCATATTGAAACCTCCTAAAGGACTGAAGGTGCTCGACTTGTTCTGTCCTCGAAACATGGTCATAGCCAGCAAAAAGTTTAAACGCAAGAATATACACGAAGCCGATCGAAATACATTGAATCAGAATGACCACGTTGTGATAGACTGACGGCATGCGGTCAATCCTACCGAATACAGGAGAAGTACGATGAAGAATGCCACGTTGCAACCGAAAGAAAGACGCTGCCTACAGGGCTACATTAAAAGCAAGCGCAACAAGAAGAGTATGTGAACGCGAGTTTAAAAATAACGCCTTTACAGGAAGAAAAAGTAGAGCCAGAAAGGCGTGAGTGAGAGCGCTGTGCGCATGAAATTTCTAAAAATGTGAGGCGTAGCATAACCTGATTAAGATTCAGTTCGTCTTACTGATGACCATTAATAGAAATTTGATGCGTCCAACGCTTTTATTTAATTGTATGAGCAACGCTCTAGATAAATTAGGAGTGTGATGACTAGTACCTAGGACCTACCTAATTATTTTCTAGCTTTCAATGATCAACAAAACCGTTTAACTTAAAATCTTTTTAAATTATTTTATTTGCAAGTTTTTAGTCTTTATTTAATTGCCTATTATTTCTTATTCTATTTAGTTCAATTTTCTACAATCTAAATTCTCAATACATAATCCTTCTAAAGACTTTACTCGACACAGCGCCACGTATGTTTGTCCCTCCTCGAACTCCAAAGTATTTTGATGTCACTTCTACCGGACTGTATGTAATATGTGTTCCAAATGTGAGCAAAATCGGACCACAAATACGATTTTTTGGAATATCTGGATCTTTACGCCACCTGGCGCCGAGTTTTTCATAGTTCGGTTTCCATTCATGTATGTATTATGTATTCCAAATATGACCCGAATCGGACCACAAATACCATTTTTTTTATTGGCCGTTTGGCCGGCCACTACACAGATTCAAGCTAAATAAAACCAATTAATAAAAAAACTCGTGCCAATTAACCTCCAAGAAGATTAAAGTCAAGCTTCTCCTCTAATTTGCATTGTGGTCTTTTTTAATTTGCCCTACGGATTGGCGAAATCACTTCCAAGTGGCGAACCCGATTAGAAAAGCTTTATTCTAATTGAAAAAACTTGTTGCTAAATTTTTTATGTTTCCTTGCCCGGGAATTGAACCCAGGAACCACAGTGTGGTAAGCGAAGCACGCCGTCACCACAACACGTCGGCTTTCGTAAGCTTACTGACTTATCCTGATGATATTGATAAATTCAGTCTTCAAATATGCGCAGTGAGCATTCCTATCTCTGTATTAGACAAATAATCAAAAAAGAAGCAAAGATTTTGAGCATTCTGCAGCTTGGTGGAAAAACATCGGCCCCTGATTATTTGTTGGCGAAAACCTAGTAATTACCCAGGCATTTGTTTTCTTCCAGAGTCTTTTCTGTAAGCCTACCAGTTGCTGATTCCTGTAGCATTTCTATTGATTATGCTGCTTCTCTGTGGCCATGTGGAGAATGAGCATCCATAAGTGCCGATATTACACATTTTCCGTCAGCGAGCTTGAAAAAGGTTTTATTTATATGATTTTTAACTAGAATCTTCCCAAGCCTTGCTGGGTCGGTCGCAGCCTCGATAGCTTCTCAATATTTTTCCAGGATTTAGTTCTAGCATGTGCTATGGATTTGATTTATTCCCTCGTGGAGGTCTTGTAATCTGTTGACAATAATTTATCTACCATTTTATTTTATTTTTTGCTACAAGCACCTTTATCATGCTTAAACTTTTATAACCCTTTGGAGATTGAAGTTCTTCTAACAAATTATAAAAACCTTTTAGCTGCATATTTGAAAAAGATTTCTAAATAAATCCTTAAAATATTAAGTAAATATACGAAAATGATTTCTCTAACCTTGTAATTCGAAAAGCAAATACCAAAAGTCAGCTCTTTGTAATATCTTTACATTCTCTACACACGATTGTAGCTCAAATCTAATTTCACATGAAATAAAAATCTTTTCATCTCCGATTTCACATACGGTACGGTCAAATACAATTTTATGTACAGACATTCAAGAAAAAAATTCAGTAGATATCAATGACAGCCAACAAGGTATTCATACAATCATTTTTGCCACTTCAAAATCTCAAATAGGATGGGTACGGATACTAGCATAAACATACCTATGGTCCAATGGGAGAAAGCAAATAAAAAGTAAAATGAATAAAACCAAAGAATTTCTATCTCAAATACAAATAAAATTGCATAGATTTTCAATGAAAGTGTTAAGCTCATGAAATCCATAGAATGGCCCGAATAGCTTTTAGAGATATTTGTCACGCGTGGATATGTGTTCTATTATACATACAAAGGAGGTATTCAAAATTATTTCTTAAAGTAAGTTGGATTATATTCTTTAAGTATCTAAGCAATAAAATGAGTTCTCACTAAAATATTGGCTTACGCGGCAATTGTTTTGTAACTTCTTGGTTCACTCGTTATGTTTTTGTCTTGCGAGTGCTTTGCCCCATTCAATAGGTGTTATCTGACATCCAGCAATAGCATACAGGAGTTCAAACAAATGCTTAACACTTTCGAGGGTACGGCCCGAGAAATGGATGGAGCAGTAATCGTAGAAGGTGACTTTAACTCGAAAGCTATTGTATGGGGTATCCCAACGAATAATCCGGGAGGAAGATGGGTACTGGACACGGTGACTAAGCTGGGACTAGCAGTCATAAACTCTGGCTCATAAGTCACTTTCAAAAGATCAGGTTGCGTAGAAACAACATCGAATATCACGATGACGTCCGAGAGCATACCAAGAGATATACAAGAAGGGAAAGTGCTTGAGATATACAAGAAGGGAAGTGCTATTTGGGTCAAGAGAAAGGCTTGAGGTGGACAACCGCATATGGTATGTGGCTAAGTTAAACACTGAAGGCCAGAATGCTGGAGGGCGTATTAAAGCCACTATGCTTGGCACCAAATAGACTTGCGGCAAATTTTTGCCAATGCTACCAAATATACAGCGAAAACACCCGTTTACCGGTGGATAACAGAAAAAGAGAATAGAGTAAAATTTCTTACGCTTGAGGCGAGTATACAAATGGGCGATAAGCCACTATAAAAGCAGAGAAAACAAGAAAGAAAAAAATACAACCGAAAGACGCTATAGCTAACAGAAAGAATCAGAAACGGGAGATCTTCGAAAAGATTTCAACAGGGACCAAAGGGGCATGGGTTACAAAGTTATAGAAAAAAATATTTGGCACAGTTGCAAATACTAGAACTAAATATAGATGAAATGAATTACATAGCAAAAACAATTTTCTTCACCCACAAACTAAAGAAAGATAGTGATTTCCCCATAAGCACACTTGAAAAATCTCCGCCATTTACCGCAGCAGAGTTACAATTTGTAATAAGAAGCTTGAAAAGTAATAAGGCCACAGGGCTTAATAGAAATAGCATTTCAGTAGAAGCCATTATTGCAATCGCAAATGTATGCTCTGAGGTTATGCAAGTCTAAAGGATGGACCGCACCCCGAAAATGCAGCAGCGTGTATAAAATTGGTAAAGTTAAAGTAAATGCAACTAAGCGCTGCTGACACTGCACAACAGGCAGTAAGACAATCATCCAGACAACATCGATTCAGGCTCGGAAAATGCACTTTAGGCGCAACTGAAAACGTCCTCACAAGCGTAGAGATAGCACAGCGAGGTAATGTCAAATCAAAGCGAGCTGTCCTCTTCACAAACCTAGACGCAAGAAACGCTTTCCACAGCGCGATATGGGCAGAAATGCTGGCTGCCTTAGAGCAGCGAATCCGTATACCATGTGCCTACGGTGCTTCATCAGAAGCTACCTCAGTGATAGCACCGTTATATGTCAAACCACGGATGGTCCGCTTACCATGAAAATCACAGGCGAAGCTGAGCGGGAATCAAATTTTGGTAATGACTTGTAGAACACCAGTTACGATTAACTTTTCGATATTGTAATGCATGATCATTGACTGAATCATTATAAGCACAAAGGAGTGGGTAGGTTCGCGTGGCTCCAATTGTATTTAGTACATAAGCCTTACATTGAGCTTCTCAAATTCTACCTAATGGCCTTTTAATAATTCCTAATGTAAGCCTCACTTTAGATGGGATATAAGATGTGTACATAACGTTATCCTTCAGATGAACCTTACAGAAAAATGAGGAGTATTATAAGGAATACATCATGCAACTAATATTTCCTATCGAATTAGATGCTATAAGCTTTTTGGCCATATCAAATAAGTTTATATAAGGTTCAAATTTGTTGGTGTGTTGCAATATATTAATAAATACTTCTGCATGAATGTATACAATGGCGGCCACCTTGGTGTGTTGGTAGCGTGCTTCGCCTACCACACCGTATGCCCTAGGTTCACACCCTGGGCAAAGCAACATCAAAATTTTAGAAATAAGGTTTTTCAATTAGAAGAAATTTTTTCTAAGCGGAGTCGCCCCTCGGCAGTGTTTGGCAAGCGCTCCGAGTGTATTTCTGCCATGAAAAGCTCTCACTGAAAACTCATTTGCCTTTGCAGATGCCGTTCGGAGTCGGCAAAGAAAACATGTAGGTCCCGTCCGGCCAATTTGTAGGGAAAATCAAGAGGAGCACGACGCAACTTGGAAGAGAAGCTCGGCCTTAGATCTCTTCGGAGGTTATCGCGCCTTACATTTTTTTTTATGAACACATAGATTCAGTTGCAGTAGAATTTGTATGCAGCAGCTGTCTGAAATTTCTTATTCGATTTATTGACTATTGGTGAAATCTGCAAATGTCTTACATATAGTATTTGGTTACGTATACGCCATGGCGGTAAATTGTGGCTTAGTTTTAGTTTCGATTAGAAAGGCATTACCACTTGTACTATTATACAGCAAAATATGATTTATTTAAAGCTACTTCCGCTTGCATATTACGAATATAAAGACCACATTAACATATGGATATAATAGTATTTATGTGTATATCACACTTATTCATATGTACGTATGTGTGTAGATATTTTCATATACTTACATACGTATTGTAAGCCACGAAAACTGCGAGATCGATCATCATCTTGTACGTGAGGGTTTTACGCATATGTATATTAACATTCTTGTTGTTAGCATTACATTTTGGAAATTTTTGGCATCCTAAATAACTTACTATCCAGAGTCAGCCAATGAAATTTTCCCCTCAAAGCACTTGTGTTTGGTTTGAGTAGATTCTGACATGAAATCACTATAAAATAAAGATACTTTGGCTGTAAAAAGAATACATTTATAAAGTTTTATTTTTTTTTAATGGGATTACACTGAACAAAATCTACACAGTGAAGTGAAAATACTCCCCATAAAGGAGAAAAATGAAATGTTGAACAAATAGTTTCCGCCGAATACCCAGAAACCTGATTTTCCTAACATATATCTGATTGAAGACGCCCCATCTAACAGAAACTTAAGCAGTCATCTCCGTAAGCACTATGAAGAAATCCACACGATTTGAAGTTTAAGCTCAAACACGAAATTAAATATATCAGCAACCCATATTTAGTTTAAAATAAAAATTATACCGATATTACTAAAAATTAATGCACAGAACTAGGTTTCAAAGTAAAACTTAAGAGGTCTACAATTGCAGTGAACCAAAAAAAATACTTATGGGTGGCGGCCTTGTTATAAATCGGTGTGTATTGGTGTTAGTAGCCCGCTCTACGAAAAGATATCATAACACCTCAAATGTTTCGAAAATAATCTATGACTTACAGCACTTTTCACAAATGAAATTCCCAATTTTTTAATTTTCAGCTCCAAGATTAAACTCTTGGGATTTGTTTTAAAACCAGACGAATGTACAGTTTTATATATTTGCATTCTTGGAACTTTTTGGTTTTATTTGAAACCCAGAAGTACCTACATATTTGTATTTATGAATTATTGTTCATTTAACCCTTTCAATACTAACGGGACACATACGTCCCAATGAGTGTTTTCGTTTTACTAAATGCCAAATATTTCTTTGCATCGCTCTGTGTTTTCTTCCCATCAGTTTTTTGCATGCTATACAATCAATTATGCTTCGTATGAACCGCTATATTTTGTGTTTTTGTGTACACATGTTTTGCAGTCGTAGTTAAATCGTAGCACGTGCTAAGTCAGTAAGTGGAAAAACGGCAATTATAGATCTACTGTGTGTTATTTGTTGTGAAATTGGTGGAAACATGGGCAGGTAATATCATGCGAATAATAATAAACATATGTGAAATTGATAGTCTTAAAACTGTGTATGATATAGATCATAATCTAAATCTGGGTTATATGTGTCCCAGTAGTGCTTGCCACTGGGACGCATGTATCCCAACAGTATCATATCAGTATCATTACAAATTTCAATTTTCTTTCAACGTTACTAGTGGAACACGTGTGTCCCAGAATTTAATAAGGGTGGGACAATGTGACTCAGGACATTTTCTTAATTCCTAGAAATAATTTCCTTAATTATACAAGAGGATATACTGCTAAGATCACTTGTAATAAGTCTTCATAGTTAAATATTTTTTATCCTTAAAAAAAAATCCGTATTGAAAGGGTTAAATTTTAAAATGAAACTAAACAAAATTTAAAAGAAATTAGTAAAATGAGAGATTTACAATTTAGTACAAAAAAGTTTAAAAATTGCTTTAACCGACGAACGATTTAAAATTGAGGCTCAAATTTCTAACCAATCCGCATACAAGAATTCATTCGAACGAGAAAAAACATGAAAAGATCCTCAGAAACATCTCTGAAAATTCGCCAACAACTATGCCACAAATTAACCTGTAAAGCTCGTTCTCAAAGGTAAATACCCTGAATTTGCAGTTAATGAATGCAACCTTCCCAGGAAGACGCACGTCACTCTAACTCGAATTCTATGCTCTAATAGGTTAAACTATAGCTTATACAGAATCGACCACGATATACCAAATGTATGTCCAGCTTGTAATGTGTCCTCACATGGCACCAACCGTCTTTTCAATTGCACTGTAGAGCCAATGCCTCAAACACCCTATCACCCTGTTCCCACCCTAACGAAAGACGAAAGGCACTTCCTTGAATATCCACATCCTATTATTTTAATTTTAGTCTTAGGAAGGTTTTACAATTTTAGTTAAATTTAGTATTAGTTAAAATGTCATAGAGCATTGAATCAGCATACAAACATAAAACGAAAACAAGTAAAGAAGGCTAAGTTCGAGTGTAAACGAACATTACATACTCAGCTGAGAGCTTTGGAGAAAAATTTTGGAGTTGAATGTTGACACAATTTATTTATATACTGTAAAGATATTAAATTTTTTGTAAAATTTGACTTTTAAAATCTTTTGTTTATAAGTTGGCGTGATCTTCATCCGATTTTGCTAATTTTTATCTAGAACACATATAATAATAGGAGCAATGTTCTTGTCAAATATCATCAAGATATCTTCAACGACTGCCAAATTACAGCTTGCAAAAATTTAAATTACCTTCTTTTAAAAGTGGGTGGTGCCTCGCCCATTTTCTAAAACTTTACTAATTTTCTATTCTTCGTCATAAGGTCAACTCACCTAGTTTCATCGCTTTATCTGTCTTTGGTAATGAATTATCGCGCTTTTTCGGTTTTTCGATATCGAAAAAGTGGGCGTGGTTATAGTTCAATTCCGTTCATTTTAAATGGCCATCTGAGATGTGTGCCTAGGAACTTACATACCAAATTTCATTAATATACATCAAAATTTACTCAAGTTATCGTGTTTACGTACAGACGGACGGTCGGTCGGTCGGACTGACGGACAGACATGGCTAAACGAATTTCTTTTTTCGGCCAGATCATTTTGATATATAGAAGTCTATATGTATCTCGATTAGTTTATGCCGTTACGGGGTACCGTTATGCAAACAAAATTAATATACTCTGTGAGCTCTGCTCAGATGAGTATAATAAAATACAGCCAAAGAAAACTTCTATCATAATGACTTTCCATAAGCATGGATATGAGCTACAATGTAAGTAAGTATTTGTGTAATACAAAAATACATTCGGTTAAGGAAGTAACACAAAATTGTCGAATAGGAATCCATTGAAACCGATGTAATGTACATAGCTAATTGGATAGTTAAGATGAACTGAATATAACACTACTACTTAAGCAAAAATATACTTAGTTAATAGTAAATACTTATACATGTACTTAGCATTGATACACACATACTAGAGGTTTAGGCCGATCACTTTATTGGTGGCGGCGGCGGGGTAATCTCTATTATATACCGGCGACGGCAGCGGGGCCGGCGCGCCGACAAAGTGATCGGCGTAAACCTCTATAATGAATTGCTGGACTTCAGACTATCACATTGTCCACAAATAATGATTATGGAAACATACTGCTGACGGCAATCGTATGTTTGACGATCTGAAACAATATTATAAAGTTGAGGATGAGAATCTGGGAGGCTTGTAATACGAAAAATAAAAAAAAAAAATATTTGGAAAGGTTTTGCTTATAAGCAAATCGACGTTTCGGCCATTTCGGAAAGATCCGCGGTTTTTGCCTCAAAATCTCGCGCATTGTTCAAAAAATAACAGGAGTAACTCCTTGCGAAGGGAGGGAGAAATACTTAAAATGGTCACACTTTTGTAGTGTAGTTTCGGAGATGTTCTGGGCTAACTATAATACTCTTCGTCGGTACGATTTCCTTAAATAATTTGTGGCTCCATGCTGGTCACGAACAAAGGCGACTTACGGTTGCTATCAATTATCCACTAATTGTCATGACTCTCGTGGCACAGTTTTAACGATTAACATCATTGCTGACTTATTGTTGATCGCGCCAGAGGGCGCTTTCACTGTTTTCGGCTGTTTCTAAGACTGTGACTTCAAACTCATATCTTCGGCGACAACACCAGAAGCTTTAGATGTAGCCCCGAAGACTTTCTGACGAATTTTTTTGTCACGCTATGCTGCCGGGCTACACCAAAGAAAAACCTTGAAATGTTAGGCAGTAACTATTTGGCCAAGGATGGCGCCCCAAAAATCATAAGCAGTCTGAGTTGATATCCTTGCGTTACTCATGTGTGAAGACTGTGGATAAAATTTTAAAAATGTATAGATACCAAAATTTGCCGATATTTGTGTTCGAAATATTGACTTTACTAGTCTCTGTTTACGGCCTAGTGATATCAGAGCTCATTATGGATGACCGCCTTCAGTTTTCAGACTAGTTCGACTATCCCATACCTTAGGGTAGTAGAACACAAAGTACAAAGCCTATCTTGGTTGAAATATGTGCCTACGTATGCACATTTGTAACAGGAGCGTCAATGTGTAGGTGATATTTAAACACAGTTGATAGGATATATCCAATGTGATTCACTCCAAGGGACTAGTTGTGGATAGGACCGCCAAATTTAGAAAGTGTTAAACCGGGAGACTTGGGAAAGTTCAACGATGAAGTGCGAAAGTCAAAATTAACACATCAGACGCTATGCTTGACTATAAGCAAATAAAGTGATATTTCAAACCCTTTTCGTGCATGCATATGATGAAGGTATGAGGTGAGAGTCATAAAGTATGAGGTGAGAATCATTTCAAAGGAGTTCCTAAGCCCATGAAGCCTACTTAAGGATTTTCCTTCACTGATTTCACTTACTCTTTCATCCAAACGGAATATCGAGTTTTTGAAAAATTCGTCACATTTTCGGGTAACTTGCTTTTTTAGCAACTTGAGGACAATTTGAAAACATGTTCGACTTATTAAATTCATCCTTCTTCACTAATTTTTTAAAAAGTTATGTCAAGAGAGCATTTAAATTTATTATATTATTTTCTTTTAGTCTTTTATTTTAATAACTTGATGAATTCGGTGATGCAAAGGATTTTTATAACTGGCAGTGATGCGCACCCGTTTATACGCCTTTCGGCCTTATCGAACAAATTTTCGAAATGAAGAATTAACGGCCTAGACAGTCCTAAAAGGGGTAAAGTATAGAAACGCGCCGAACGCCGCCGCCAGTGCGCCGAAATTTTTGACATTCGACGGCGTCGTGCAAAAAATGTTGAAAATTGGCGCCGGCGGCGGCGTCTAACGGCGGCGTATATTTAGAAATTTTTCTTAATATGAACGTTTGCATGTAACGGGTGATTTCTCTATTCTGACAGACTGTAGTGCCTGTCTGTGGTGATATTAAGAATTTCACAAAGTTTTCACAGCAATGTTGGCCAGCACTAGCTGGCAGCAATAGTGGTGCTGCCAGAAGCAGACAAATGTCATCATGGTGACTGAAATATGCTACGAACAAAAATCAACGGAAGTCATTTCAAATTATGCAGTTGAAGAGCGAAAAAAGTTTGCAAATGAAAGATTAAGTCGGTGGAAAAGACACCAGTTGGAGCAAATTTAGGCATGCATTAAGTTGAAAATGGGCTTATATAAATTTCAAATATATGAACATATACTTAAGTATCAACTCATATACATAAAATATTGCAGATGAAATCGTATTAAAAAAAGAGAGGCCACAGATTTTTATACTCAGCTGAGCAGAGCTCACAGAGTATATTAACTTTGTTCGCATAACGGTAATCCGTAACGGCATAAACTAATCGAGATAGATATAGACTTCTATATATCAAAATGATCTGGGTGAAAAAAGAAATTCATTTAGCCATGTCCGTCCGTCCGTCCGTCCGTCGGTCCGTCCGTCTGTAAACACGATCACTTGAGTAAATTTTGAGGTATCTTGATGAAATTTGGTACGTAGGTTCCTGGGCAATCATCTCAGATCGCTATTTAAAATGAACGAAATCGGACTACAACCACGCCCACTTTTTCGATATCGAAAATTTCGAAAAACCGAAAAAGTGATATAATTCATTATCAAAGACGGATAAAGCGATGAAAATTGGTAGGTACATTGACCTTATGACGCAAAACAGAAAATTAGTAAATCTTTGGACAATGGGTAAAGAAGGTAATTTAAAAGTTTTGCAAGCTATATTGGGTTCCTATTACTATATGTGCGCTAAATAAAAATTAGCAAAATCGGATGACAAAAACGCCCACTTTTAAAAAAAAATTTTTTTTTAAGTAAAATTTTAACAAAAAAGTTTAAATCTTTACAGTATATAAGTAAATTATGCCAACATTCAACTCATGTAATGATATGGTGCAACCAAATACAACAATAAAACAAAATTTCAAAATTGGCGTGGCTCCGCCCTTTTTAATTTAATTCGTCTAGAATACTTTTAAGGCCACAAGTCGAACTAAAATTTACCAATCCTTGTGAAATTTGGTGTGTGCATAGATTCTATGACGATAACTGTTTTCTGTGAAAATGGGCGAAATCGGTTGAAGCCACGGCCAGTTTTTATACACAGTCGAACGTCTGTCCTTCCGCTCGGCCGTTAACACGATAACTTGAGCAAAAATCGATATATCTTAACTAAACTTAGTTCACGTACTTATCTGAACTCACTTTATCTTGGTATAAAAAATGGCCGAAATCCCACTACGCCCAATTTTTCGATATCGAATATTACGAAAAATTAAAAAAATGCCATAATTCTGTACCAAATATAAAAAAGAGATGAAACATGGTAATTTGATTAGTTTATTGATGCAAAATGTAACTTTAGAAAAAACTTTGTAAAATGGCTGTGACACCCATCATATCAAGTAGAAGAAAATGAAAAAGTTCTGCAGGGCGAAATCAAAAGCCCTTGGAATCTTGGCAGGGATACTGTTCGTGGTATTACATAAATAAATAAATTAGCGATACCCAACAGATGATGTTCGCGGTCTCCCTGATCCACATTTCGGTCGATATCTCGAAAACACCTTCACATATACAACTAAGGGCTACTCCGTTTTAAAACCCTCATTAATATAGCATTTTCAGGTCAAATGAAATTTTTTCAAGTCAAATGAAAATCCTTTCATTTCAAATGAACCCTTTTTCATTTTAAATGAAACTTTTTTCATTTCAAATGAAACTTTTTTCAGGTCAAATGAAACCATACTACTAATATATTTATATCGTACTTTATAACGCTAGGTATTTATCAAATTTTTCTTTAGGACAACTACTTCTAATTAGCCACATTGAAGGCAAAGTTTTTGCTTACATTTTCTTTTTGAATTTAAGCTGCAGTTAAGGTCGGCTTAGTTTAGCCTTGCCTTTTGATTGTTTAAATTTTTAATAGATAAAGTAGCAGGGTTATATCCTAGGCAACTTATATACTACAGTTTAACCACCAACTTAAAATAAGAACCTATATTTTTTACTTGTATCTACTCTTATATTTAAAGCTCATTCTTTTTATCCTCAGTTGAGCAGAGCTCACAGAGTATATTAAGTTTGATTGGATAACCGTTGGTTGTACATATATAAAGGAATCGAGATAGATATAGACTTCCATATATCAAAATAATCAGGATCCAAAAAAAATTTGATTGAGCCATGTCCGTCCGTCCGTCCGTCCGTCCGTCCGTTAACACGATAACTTGAGTAAATTTTGAGGTATCTTGATGAAATTTGGTATGTAGGTTCCTGAGCACTCATCTCAGATCGCTATTTAAAATGAACGATATCGGACTATAACCACGCCCACTTTTTCGATATCGAAAATTTCGAAAAACCGAAAAAATGCGATAATTCATTGCCAAAGGTGGTTAAAGCGATGAAACTTGGTAGATGGGTTGAAGTTATGACGCAGAATAGAAAATTAGTAAGATTTTGGACAATGGGCGTGGCACCGCCCACTTTTACAAGAAGGTAATTTAAAAGTTTTGCAAGCTGTAATTTGGCAGTCGTTGAAGATATCATGATGAAATTTGGCAGGAACGTTACTACTATTACTATATATGTGCTAAATAAAAATTAGCAAAATTGGATGAAGAACACGCCCACTTTTTAAAAAATAATTTTTTTAAATTCAAATTTTAACAAAAAATTTAATATCTTTACTGTATATAAGTAAATTAAGTCAAAATTCAACTCCAGTAATGATATGATGCAACAAAATACCAAAATGAAAGAAAATTTCAAAATGGGAGTGGCTCCGCCCATTTTCATTTAGTGTGTCTAGAATACTTTTAATGCCATAAGTCGAACAAAAATTTGCCAATCCTTTTGAAATTTGGTAGGAGCTTAGATTCTATGACGTTAACTGTTCTCTGTGAAAATGGGCGAAATCGGTGGAAGCCACGCCCAGTTTTTATACACAGTCGACCGTCTGTCCTTCCGCTCGGCCGTTAACACAATAACTTGAGCAAAAACCTATATATCTTTACTAAACTTAGCCCACGTACTTATCTGAACTCACTTTATCTTGGTATAAAAAATGGCCGAAATCCGACCATAACCACGCCCACTTTATCGATATCGAAAATTACGAAAAATTAAAAAAATGCCATAATTCTATACCAAATACGAAAAAAGGGATGAAACATGGTAACTGGATTGGTTTATTGACGCAAAATATAACTTTGGAAAAAACTTTGTAAAATGGGTGTGACACCTACCATATTAAGTAGAAGAAAATGAAAAAGTTCTACAAGGCGAAATCAACAGCCCTTGGAACCTTGGCAGGAATACTGTTAGTGTTATTGAATATATAAATAAATTAGCAATACCCGACAGATGATTTTCTGGATCACCTGATCCACATTTGGTCGATATCGCGAGAACGCCTTCACATATACATCTAAGGGCCACTCGGTTTTAAAACCCTCATTAATACCTTTAATTTGATATCCATATCGTACAAACACAATCTAGAGTCAACCCTTGCCCACCCTAATGGCGATATCTCGAAAAGGCGTGCACCTATAGACCTAATGTCCACTCCCTCTTAAAATGCTCAGTAACACCTTTCGTTTGATACCCATATCGTAAAAACATTCTAGAGTCACCCCTGGCCCACCCTAATGGCGATATCTCGAAAAGGCGTCCACCTATAGACCTAATGTCCACTCCCTCTTAAAATGCTCAGTAACACCTTTCCTTTGATACCCATATCGTACAAACATTCTAGAGTCACCCCTGGCCCACCCTAATGGCGATATCTCGAAAAGGCGTCCACCTATAGACCTAATGCCCACTCCCTCTTAAAATGCTCAGTAACACCTTTCGTTTGATACCCATATCGTAAAAACATTCTAGAGTCACCCCTGGCCCACCCTAATGGCGATATCTCGAAAAGGCGTCCACCTATAGACCTAATGCCCACTCCCTCTTAAAATGCTCAGTAACACCTTTCGTTTGATACCCATATCGTACAAACATTCTAGAGTCACCCTTGGTCAACCTTTATGGCGATATCTCGAAAAGGCGTCCACCTATAGAACTGAGGATTACTCCCTTTTAAAATATTCATTACCACCTTTCATTTGATACCCATATCGTACAAACACATTCCAGGCTCACCCTGGCCCACCCTAATAGCGATATCTCGAAAAGGCGCCCACCTATAGACCTAATGCCCACTTTCTCTTAAAATGCTCATAACACCTTTCGTTTGATACCCATATCGTACAAACATTCTAGAGTCACCCCTGGCCCACCCTAATGGCGATATCTCGAAAACGCGTCCACCTATAGACCTAGTGCCCACTCCCTCTTAAAATGCTCAGTAACACAATTCGTTTGATACCCATATCGTACAAACATTCTAGAGTCACCCTTGGTCCACCTTTATGGCGATATCTCGAAAAGGCGTCCACCTATAGAACTAAGGATTACTCCCTTTTAAAATACTCATTACCACCTTTCATTTGATACCCATATCGTACAAACACATTCCAGAGTCACCCCTGGCCCACCCTAATGGCGATATCTCGAAAAGGCGTCCACATATGGACCTAATGCCCACTCCCTCTTAAAATGCTCAGTAACACCTTTCGTTTGATACCCATATCGTACAAACACATTCTAGAGTCACCCCTGGCCCACCCTAATGGCGACATTTCGAAAAGGCGTTCACCTATAGACCTAATGCCCACTCCCTCTTAAAACGCTCAGTAACACCTTTCATTTGATTCCCATATCGTACAACTAGAGACACCCCTGGTCCACCTTTATGGCGATATCTCGAAACGGCGTCCACCTAGGGAACTAAGGATCACTCCTTTTCAAAATACTCATTAACAGCTTTCATTTGATACCCATATCGTACAAGCATATTCTAGAGACACCCCTGGTCCACCTTTATGGGGATTTCTCGAAAAGGCGTTAACCTCTAGAACTAAAGCCCATTCCCTTTTAAAATACTCATTATCACCTTTCATTTGATACCCATATCGTACAAACACATTCTAGAGTCAGCCCTGGTCCACCTTTATGGCGATATCCCTAAATGGCGTCCATCCATAGAACTATGGCCTACTCTCTCTTAAAATACTCTTTAATACCTTCCACTTGATACACATGTCATACAACCACATTCCAGGGTTACCCTAGGTTCATTTTCCTACATGGTGATTTTCCTTATTTTGTCTCCATAGCTCTCAACTGAGTATGTAATGTTCGGTTACACCCGAACTTAGCCTTCCTTACTTGTTCTACATATACTTCGTTAATAACGTAGAAATAAAGCAACGTAGAGAACAAATAGAAGGAACCAAAAAGCATGATGTGAGCGTATTTCCTATTCCCTGTCTGACACCAACTAACACATCGGTTGAATCCTCTGTATTATGCTTATCTCTTTGACCAACGTCTTAACAAACAACATAGAACGATAGCAAGGTGTTGAGAGATATATTACTTTTGCCAATTATATAGTAGAGCATGTGGACTGTGGAGAGATCTTTTTTAGCTATGCTGAAAAACATAACGGTAAAAAGTGATATTTTCTACTCTATGGCGTATTTACATTGCACTTCACTCGTTTGGGCCTTTGAAAACATATATATTTGTTTTTATTCCATTAATTTTCATTGTATATTGTATTTAAATGTAATACTTAGAATATATATATTAGAATGGGTCGATTTATTAACCGATATCGCGCCATCGATTTTTCGATAGGATTTGGGATCAGGAAAAAAAGTTTCACTACGCATACCCAAACAAATAATTTTCGAGCCTGCGAAATTTCATTTTTTTTTACTTTTTTTGACTTTGATTTTTAAGGGTTTTTTCATGAGCTACTAAACAAAGTTTCGGAGATTAAGTTTCCTTTAAGCTATTCTGATCTATTTCGTTGTAGTGCGAGTAAAAACAAAGTTTATTCCACCTTACGGGTCAATGTTTCGCCAAATTTCCTTGGCATCATCAGGGGCATAATATTTTTAGATGTGGCGGTTCACAAAATTACAAATGAAACACAAATAAAATTTACAAAAATTACACCATTAATTACATAGAAAATCGGTGCCATCGATTTGTGGTACACTTTGTCACATTAAACACTATGAACACTATAAAATTTTCATTTGATTGTATAATTTTCATGTATACCAACGTTTTTAGCGGACGTTTTTGGTTCGGACAGGGTATAAATATAAGAGTAGATACAAGTAAAAAATATAGGTGCTTATTTTAAGTGGGTGGTTAAAATGTAGTATATAAGTTGCCTAGCGTATAACCCTGCTACGTTATCTATTAAAAATTGAAACGATCAAAAGGCAAGGCTAAACTAAGCCGACCTTAACTGCAGCTTAAATTCACAAAGAAAACTTAAGCAAAAATTTAGCCTTCAATATGGCTAATTAGAAATAGTTGTCTCAAAGAAAAATTTGATAAATAGCATTATAAAGTACGATATAAATATATTTTGACAATTACCTTAGTAGTATGGTTTCATTTGGCTTGAAAAAAGTTTCATTTGATATGAAAAAAGTTTCATTTAAAATGAAAAAAGTTTTATTTAAAATGAAAAAAGTTTCATTTAAAATAAAAAAAGTTTCATTTAAAATGAAAAAAGTTTCATTTAAAATGAAAAAAGTTTCATTTAAAATGAAAAAAAGTTCATTTGAAATGAAAAAGTTTCATTTAAAATGAAAAAAATTTCATTTGACCTGAAAATGCTATAGCTTTAATTTAGTACCCATATCGTACAAACACATTATAAAGCACCCCTGGTCCACCTCTATGGCGTTATCTCGAAAAGTCGTCCACCCACAGAACTAAGGCCCACTGCTTTTTAAATAATCATTAGCACCTTTATTTTGATACCCATTTGTACAAACGCATTCTAGAGTCACCTCTGTTCCACCTTTAAGGCGATATCTCGAAAAGGCGTCCACCTATAGAACTAAGGCCCACTCATTTTTAAAATACTCATTAATACCTTTCTGTCCAGAGAGTGCTTATATTATGGAGGGAACACTTCTCTGCTCTCCTAAATGGAGGCAGCAATTCACCGCGCAGAGATGAAGAACCCGATCCCGCAATCGAGGATGATGGAATATATGTCCCCCCGCCCGATTATGACGAAGTTAGAATAGCAATAACCAGATTGAAAAACAACAAGGCCGTGGGCGCTGATGGATTGCCTGCGGAGCTATTCAAGTTCGGCGGCGAGGAGTTGGTAAGGCGCATGCAGCAGCTTCTTAGCAAAATATGGGCGGACGAAAGCATGCCCGACGGTTGGAATCTAAGTGTTCTTTGCCCAGTCCACAAGAAGGGGGATACTGCAAAATGCACCAACTATCGTGGAATCAGCCTTCTTAATATCGCATATAAGGTCCTTTCAAGTGTATTGTGCGAAAGATTGAAGCCCACCGTGAACCGGCTGATTGGACCTTATCAGTGCGGCTTCAGACCTGGTAAATCTACCATAGACCAGATTTTCACAATGCGCCAAATCTTGGAAAAAACCCGTGAAAAGAGAATCGACACACATCACCTCTTCGTCGACTTTAAAGCCGCCTTCGACAGCACGAAAAGGAGCTGCCTATATGCCGCTATGTCTGAATTTGGTTTCCCCGCAAAACTTATACGGCTGTGCAAAATGACGTTGAGCAACACCATCAGCTCAGTCAGAATTGGGAAGGACCTCTCCGAGCCGTTCGAAACTAAACGAGGTTTCAGACAGGGTGACCCCCTATCGTGCGATTTCTTTAATTTGATGCTGGAGAAAATTATACTAGCTGCAGAACTTAACCGCACTGGAACAATATACTATAAAAGCGTGCAATTACTGGCATATGCTGATGACATTGATATCATCGGCCTAAACACCCGCGCTGTTAGTTCTGCTTACTCCAAGCTGGAAAAAGAAGCGGTAAAGATGGGTTTGATGGTGAATGAGGACAAAACGAAGTACCTGCTGTCATCGAGCAAAGAGTCAGCGCATATGCGCCTTGGCAACCACGCTACTGTTGGCAGCCATAATTTCGAAATAGTAAAAGACTTCGTTTATTTGGGAACCAGCATCAACATTAGCAACAGCATCAGCACTGAAATCCAGCGAAGAATCAATCTTGCCAATAAATGCTACTTTGGACTAGGTAGGCAATTGAAAAGTAAAGTCCTCTCTCGGCGAACGAAAATCATACTCTACAAGTCACTTATCGTACCCGTCCTGCTATATGGGGCAGAAGCATGGACCATGACAACAGCATATGAAGCGGCTTTGGGAGTGTTCGAGAGAAAAGTTCTTCGAAAGATTTATGGACCTCTACGCGTTGGCGATGGCGAGTACCGAAGAAGATTTAATGATGAGCTGTACGAGCTATACGCAGACATCAACATAGTCCAGCGAATTAAAACGCAGCGGCTGCGCTGGCTAGGCCATGTTATGCGAATGAAAGATGATGCTCCGGCCAAGAAAGTGTTTCTATCGGAACCCGCCTATGGAAGCAGAGGTAGAGGGCGGCCCCCACTCCGTTGGAAGGACCAGGTGGAAAACGATTTAAAATCCCTTGGTGTGACCAATTGGCGCCGGTTGGCGGAACGAAGGAGCGACTGGCGCGCCTTGTTGGACGGCCATAACCGTTTAGACGGTTAACCGCCAATTAAGTAAGTAAGTAATACCTTTCTTTTTATACCCATATGATCCAAACACATTCTAGAGTAACCCACGGTCCACCCTTATTGCGATATCTCGCAAAGGCATCCACCTGTAGAACTAAGGCCCACTACGTTTTAAATAATCATTAACACTTTTCATTCGATAGCCATATCGTACAACACACATTCTAGAGTCACCCCTGGTCCACCTTAATGGCGATATCCTAAAATTGCGTCCACCTATAGAACTATGGCGCACTCCCTTTTAAAATACTCTTTAATACCTTCCATTTGAAACCAATGTCATACAAACACATTCCAGGGTAACCCTAGGTTCATTTTGCTAAATGGTTATTTTCCCTTATTTTGTCTCCAAAGCTCTCAGCTGAGTATGTAATGTTCGGTTACACCCGAACTTAATCTTCCTTACTTGTTTTTGTTACTCTTTCCAAAATACTTTTATTGGCATAAGTCGAACAAAAATCTCCCAATCTGAACGATTTTTAACCGCTAAAGTTCATATGTAGTAGCCTCTTTATCCTTTTTGCTTCTTTTGAAACTATTGTCGCAGGATGGCATTTAATTTATACGTTCACAGAGTATTTTACCGTCGCTCTATTACTATGAGCGTTATTACTTACGTGAGGATGTCCAAGTAACTTTAAATACACCGGATTTATATATATATAGAGATTATTATAATTAGAAAAGTAATATTGAAAATATAAGATTAAGTTAGTACAGAGTTTATTTGTAAAGTTCAAGTAATGTTCTTTCTCGCGCCGCTCGTGTTCAACTATTGTCGTTGTTCGTATAACTTCGTTCAAATACCCACGCCAACAGGGTAGAGTGTTGTAGATATATGGAAAACGGAGGGATGTAATTATGTGGCGTGACACTATTATATCTTGTTTTTGGTAGTAAACAGTATTATCCATCTTACTAGAGTTCATTTTTAGGCCGCTTTTGCTGCTCATATATAAAGCCTTTGAAGCACCCCTTCTAATGTTTCACCTAAAGTAGAAAGTAATGGACATGATACAGTCATTATGACTTTGTCTGCATATGGGACTACCTTTACCCCGTTTTTATTTAGCTCCAGTAGTATATCGTTTACTGCGTTTCCCTCGGGAACTTCTCTGCTCACAAGGCGGGTAGTTCTAACCGAGACCATGTTAGATTGTTTTACCCTATTCTTTATTTATTTAGTCCTTTGCATGATAAGGCAGTTTATGCTAGCCTTGTTCAGGGCAATGGTAACTGCATTGATTTCTATATTGTTAAATGCTCCCTCCATATCTATGAAGGCATCCAAAGTGTATTCTTTGTAGTGTAAGGTACTTATGCGCTCGTAGAAGCTGTTGACGAATGTTTGTTAATTAAGCAAATTTTTTATATTTCATTTAACAAAACTGTGATTCCATTAAGTTTCTATGAGACATTGATATTACAAAACTTGGCTAGTTAAATTTAACAATATCAAAATAGGGCATTAAGAAGAGAAATATTAGTCGGTCTAGCAAATTTGGGGACTGATCATTAGTTATACTATATGTTACGACGTAGCGAAAATATAATTTTGCATCTCTATGTTATAATAGACCATTTCAAAGAGTTTTGGGAATAAACACCGAAGTACCATTTCTAAAATTCAAATCATTTTCCAATATGACAGTAATTGTTCTTAACCCAAAATACTTTGTTAAATGATAAGCCACTCAAATAAACATGTTTATAGATATCAAATTACATGTAATCCCCAAATTACCAACAACCAATTTGTTTGAAAAGAAATTCCAACATAAATGACTTGTCTCATTAAATGAGCATCTATATGCATACACATACATATGTACAAACATACATAGATATACATATTTATATAACTATGTACTTAAGAGTGACAAGTCAAACACGTATACGTAATGTATACTTTTAAGTGCCATAAATGCACTTCACGTACCGTTGGTAATGCACTGCTACGACATTATTTTTGTAATTCTCATGTAACAGGAATCTATGCTTTTCAACTCGAATGTGAGTATGGTAGATTAAAGCCAAAACTAAAAGTTTCACATTTGAACTTGCACGTAAATTTAAATGTAGTATAAAAGAGCGCATACCTGAATTCATTTATATAGTTGAATGTATACAACAGGCACGTAGGAGTGCATCTGGAAATAAACCTACACACACGCCCACGTGAACACACACACACACACACATATCCATACAGCAAGATGTTACATACTGTGACGCAGAAATCGTGTAACAATATTTACGTGTAGCTAGTTTTAAATATGTTATAATGTTTAGTACGTATGTACATTAAATGGATTTTTTGGTGTGTAAAGTTCTTTGCTCACGGTATAAGGGCATTCTCAATATAAGCGTAGGCGTTGACTTAAGAATGGAGTAATACAGAATGTGAGCGCAGTGCTTAGTGTAGGTACAGTGTATGTGATAGGTATGCTGTATAGAGCAGTAGAGCATATAAGAGAAAATGTAGAACGATACAAGGCAAGGCAAGGAAAGGTTTTTTATAAGTGTGTTATCGACTAGGTGACAACAAGCTATCAATTTGTTATCGAAGTATTAGATTTTTGAAATAGTTAAAAAAAATTTATAGATAAATTATTGATTTGATGTTAAAAAGTTATCGATTTTACACAAAACGTTACATATATCGGGCGGCGCCCTCCTTGGTGTGGTTTTAACGCGCTCCGCCTACCACACCGAAGCTCTAGGGTTCGATTCCCGGGCAAAACAAAATAACAAAAGAAAAAAAATTTTGAATTCAAAAAAAGCATTTCCAAAGCGGTTTCGCCTCTAACAGTTGATTTGGCAAATACTCCGAGTGTATTTCTACAATGAAAAGCTGCTCATTGAAAACTCATCAGCCTTGCAGAAGCCATTCGGAGTGGGCGTAAAATATGTAGGTTCCACATCGCAAATTTTGTAGGAAATTGGAAGTGAAGATCTACTTTAAAACTCTTCGGAGGCTATCGCACTTTGTATTTGTATTTTTGTTATCGATATGTAAACAAAAGTTAATCGAAAAATTATTATGTTATTAAAATGTTATCGAATTGGTATTGAAGTGTTATTCTAATTGGAAAGTAACGGCCATTCATAATAAATGATCGCTATTTAATAAAAATGTATCCATATTTTATCGTAAAGTTATCGATATGCTACTAAATTATAAATATTTTATTGATGTATTACCAGTTTGTTATTGGCGAAGTGTTATCTATATCTTATCGGTTTGTTTTAATTTTTTTCGGCGTATGATCGAGTTTTAATCAAAAAAGTATAGACTTTTTATTTGAAAACTTGTCGATTTTTTATATGAAGGTTATCGATGAGTTATCAAATAGTTATCCATTATGTGAGCTGCAGCTTTTTTATCGGGATTTAATCAAAAATTATCGATTTTTTATTTTTAAAAAATTGTCAATATATTATAAAGCTTTACAAATTTGTTTTATCGATTTTTTTATCGAAGAGTTACCGGCTATCTATCGTAAAGGCATTGCAATTTTATCAAAATATATCGATATTTTCTTAAAAAAAATTTCGATTTCGAAAAATTCTGGATTTTTTTTTGAAAGTTTTCCAATATATGAGCCACCACTTAGATATCGACAAGTTATCGATTTTGAATCAAAACCTTACCGATTTTTTTAATTTACAATTTTTTGTGATCGAGTTTTAATCGAAAAGTTATGGATTTATTTTAGAAAAGTGACGACTTTTTATCGAAAATGTTTCGATTGGCTATCAAAAAGTATCCATTATGTCAGCTGCCACTTTGTTATCAGCTTTAACTCAGAAATTATCGATTTTTTATTCAAAAACTTTCGATTTATTACGAAAGTTTTACAAATTTCATATCTACGTGTTACCGATTTTTTTATCGAAAAGTTACCCGTCATTTATGGAAAAGTCATCGTTATTTTATCAAAAATGTATCGATATTTTATAGAGAAAATTTCGATTTACTTTTGAAAAGTTATCGATTTTTAATTGATGTATTACCAATTTGTTACCGGTTCAATATCTAAAAGGTTTCGATTTGTGTGTCATGATTCTGTTATCAGCGTATGATCGATTTGTTATCGCAAAGTTGTCGTTTACATATTAAATATTTATCGATTATGTATGCTACCATATAGTTATCGATTTTATATCAAAAGGGAAGCTTTTTTTTCAAAAGTTTTCTACTTCTTACTAAAGCGTTGCCAAATTTGATATGTGTTAAAGATTTGTTAACAATGACTCATCGTATTGTTATATACTCTACGAAATCAAAGAAACTTCTGAACACCGTTGATAACAACCCGAAAAAAACTAATAACAAGCCAACGACTCGGCGAGCACAAAACAATATCTCGACGATGTTAATTCGCTTTCGATAATTTTCACCATCACTAAGCGTTGTTGACTATTTTGTAACACGTCATTCCAGCTTTCTCTGTCTCAGGAAAACTGACGCCAATCGAGAACACCAAGGAAGTTCAAGTTTTTTCCACCCGCCTTTCCCAACTCTCCTTTCCTCTGCTTCGAAACTGCTGTGTTGTGTGAACTACTTTCTCAGCCGAAGCGTCTTGATATATTCGCCTAACATGACCTTGCTATCAAAGCCTCTGTGCCTTAAATGTCTACACTGTTTTCATATCTGCTAAAACTCGTACAGCTCATAATCATATTTACCACTAACATCGAAACCCACCACCAACGTCACGACATCGACATATCCTCCGGAGAGCTTTTCTCTGGAACACACCAATAGCTATCTCTTCTTGATTGCGTCCATGATTCCAAGCCATAAATCAGGACAGGTATGATTAGTGACTTGCAGAGCATGATTTTTTTCGTCAAGAGAGGACTTTGTTTTAAATTGCCTACTCAATTCAAACAAGCACCTTTTTGCAAGAGTTATTCTCCGTTTGATTTCTAAACTGACATTAATTTCTTGTCAAATGCATTTGCATGTGTGAGAATAGGCCTAAGAGGACATGATTGGATCTAGCCTCAAAAAAGTCTATGACCCTACTTTTACCAATGAAAAATGCAAGCCGCGATAACCTCCGAAGAGATTTAAGGCTGGCCTTCTCTTCTAATTTGCGCTGAGAATATTTTAATTTTTCCCACAAATTGGCGGGACCAGACCTTTATTTTTAACGCTGAATCCAAACGGCATCTGCAAGACAGATGATATTTCACTGAGAACCTTTTCATGGCCGAGGGACAACCAAGCGTAAAAAAAACTGTTTTCAAATCGACAAAACTTGTTTCTAAAATTTTGATGTTGCCTTGCCCAGGCTCTTCAGTGAAATGCGCTACCACTACACCACGGCTGCTTTTACCAATACGTTGGTGAAATCATGATATAGAAGAACTTAAATGGTTTTCAGAATTGCCCAGTCAAATGCACTTAAGTATGTACCTAAATATGAAAAATTCATGTAACGAAGTGGTTAGAATGGTATGCGGTCCAATATGTGGTTGGAAATGACATACTTGTGTACACAGCAAAAAATTTATATATTGTTGGGGATTAATTAACCTTAAACTATTCATTCGAGTTATAATTGGGAACACTTTTCTATTTGGTCGATTTACAAAACAAGTTTTATCTTCTTACCAACTATCTTTTTGTTGCAAAAGTCTTCAATAAAAAAATTAACCCTTCTCCTTGTTAGTTTGTTGGTTACAGGGCTGCCCGTCCGAAGAGTGCGACGTTCGCCTGAAATCAAATATTTCCTGTATGTTAACTCAAACCATTTGGTTGGTTCAGAAAACCTTCTGATGTCTTTATAGAGCATTCTGACACAACAACTAGGTCGGGCAGCACAATGCTGCCAGGGCTAAACACCCGCAGAAAAAATCGGTAACTGTCTGTCACCTTACAACCGTCCAAACTACAGCCCTGCATTTTTCTTTTCAAATTCATCCGCTTTTTCATTACTGTCAAAGTTCATGTCACCGGGTACCGAAATGGGCGTGATTGGCGCACGTCTTGCTGCTTCGCGTAACGTCCTTCTATAGTTTTCGACGGTCTTAGAGAACGTATTACGTAATTTTTTGATTTGAGCACTGCTTCGTTGTTCGAGTAAATGTATATATCACTGTCGCTTATCCAGATCTCTAGCAGGAAAATACAGGCGATTTCTATATCAGGTATCTCTGCTCCCGGAGTGCCTGAACTAAGTTTTAATTCGAAGGCAGACCACCTCAAACTCTTATGTAAAAGGTTTGTTCGTAGTCCAAAGAGAAATGGAGTTATAAGCTAACATAAGAATCAACCTATGAAAAGGTGGCCCTTACTCCTGCGTTTGAGGTTAAATCGGAAATTTTTGGTAAGTGGGTATGCTCGAGTAGAACTACATATTACGGTACATATCGGCAAGAGTATATTTTCACTCTCAAACAATGCAATTGATGTTATATAATGAAAAAATGAAAATGCAGTTTTCAAAAAGAGCTCGGGAAGTTATCGTAAAATTTTACTGCTGAGCTTATTTTAGCTCACAAAACAGGAACCCGAAAAAAATCTGAGGTGGTCTGACTTCGAATTAAAACACAATTCGAGCACCCCGTGCTGCTCGGAAGGATAATGCGACTTTCACATATCCGAAGGAATTTCCAACAACACGGCTCATTTGGGACTCGTCAGTGTTAAATGAGTTTACGCTCTCTTTGTTAATTTTGTGGGCTGACCAATTCGTTCTTGCGGGAAAGCTCAATTTGAAATTATTGTCAAAGTTCAATCTGTGTGATAGGTAATCTGTTGTTATATCCACGTTTTTGATCATTCTTCAGATACCGTCTTGACCGTACAGCTTTTTGTTCCGGCGTCTAGACTCTAGACAAGATGAGTCTTATGAACGCTAACTATTTTCATACAGGAGTTGTATGCAATGCATGCCTTCTCTTTTGTTCTGTCAATGTTGACTATCCAGTTTATCTTGTTGATTCCGAAAAATGTAATTTTTGCCTTGCTTGAGTTAATATTGAGGCCATTCCCTGCAGGCTCTGGTGTGAAACCTGCCTAGCACAGCCTGTAGGATTTCATTGAGGAGACCACGAAACTTCGATTACTACATCGTCTAAGTCGTAGTCAGGCAGTATATCATTCAGTGCTATTACCAACAGTATTGGCAAGTGAAGCCGACCCTGACGTGTTCCTCTTCCCACGTATCTCGTCAATGTTGTTGAAAGCTCCATCTATATCTTAGGAGACAGCAAGGGTATAATATTTGTAGTGGTGTGATCGCTTGGCAAACGCAATGAGCTCATGAAGGATAGTTTAATTTGACCTGACCTTCATTTAAGCGTACTGGGCGTGAAAATGGCTCGACGCTGTTATTATTGACTTAATATCGATGTCCATACCCTTTCAAAGGAGGTAAGGCTTATAAGTCTGTGGTCTTTGTCATTTTTGAGCGTACGTCTGCCAGCTTTGGGCAGAAGAGGAACTTTGTTAGACTCTTTCCAGTTTTCGACCCGGCATTGGCCCAGCTTTTTTCGAGGTTTGGCGAAACTCTGGTCGAAATTTTATATATCACTTCTAAAGCCCCATTGATAAAGTCCTATTATTATTATCTTATACGTATTCAAAGTTAGCCAATTGATTCAAAGCATATACCCACTTTCATCCTCAAGCGACAAGAAGTAACAAACTATTTGAAGCTTAAAAATCGCCTTAGTCATTCCATGGCTAATGTGGGGTGAGAAATTTTCGCGAACTTCTAAACACAATTCCACCCTTTCTCTGTCTCCATATTCACTCTGTTGAATCTACTTCTTTTCTTTTTTCTAATTCATTCCTCCCCATTCATTCGCTCCTTTCTCCCACTATCCCTACGACTACTTTAATTCCCATTGCGATAACTATTCCTGATTCTATTCCTGTTCTTATTCCTATTTTTAGTACGACTCATATTCCTCTTCTAACTCCTTTCCTATTTCTATTCCTAATATAGCTTGCTGAAATTCCTGAGTTCCAAAAATGGCAAAAGAATGAATAGACAGCTACATAAACCTTTAAGCAATGCAAAGGAACTTAGAACACTTTATTTGACTTACTGAGACGAAAAGTGGTAGACATTATTCCAATGATCTCTTACGCTGAATTTCAATTGTATCTGGGACTTTCGCATTTTTTGTAGGGTATTTTCAAATAAATATGTATGCTAGAATTTACGTACATGGCAGAGAGCGGTATAAGTGCCTGTTTGCAATATTTCAATTACACTAGATCAAAAGCTGCTGTGAGACAATTTACACCTGCCTTAAGACTACGTGGATTTTACTTACTGATAGGGAAGTTCAGTTTCGAGCACAGATGGAGTTTATTAAGGTTGACCTCCTTAATGTGCTGACCCAAAATTTTCTCTATAATATTTAGGATACATAAACTGAGGCTCAATGTTCGATACGACCAGGGTAGTTGGCAGAAAAGCCAACCCTAATCCCCAGCGTGTTAGGGGGTCAGAATATACCCGCGGTAGGTATGCCTGTTGGAAGAGGCGACTAAAATATCAGATTCAAGGGGCTGTGTAGCGCAACCCTTCAGGTTGCCAGCGCAATATATAGCTTCTCCAAACCCAATTGTCGACCTCGCCTATCCACGGCGAATCCTGTTTCACTAACAGAAGAGGCTCTGACGACCGCAAGCTCCTCATGGAACTTGGGGGTGAGGAGGGAGGGAATGGCCTGAAGCTTTAATGTGGCCAAATAAATCGTCCCCGAGATTGTCGGGCTAGAACCTTAATGGTGCTGTGGTACCGGAGCGTACCGGATCTGTTTCCGGCAAAGGACCATCACATAGATAACGTTCCCCAAGGCCTTCGGGGAGCAACCTTATCGCTACAACAACAACAACAAAAACAACCAGGGTAGTTGCTCGGGTATCCCCGGCTTTGGTATGACCTCTGTTCACCTGTTTGATACGTATCCGAGTAGTCCAGATACCTTATATATGTAGGTTTAATAAGGCTGGGCAATATAGCTTATTCCTTGCTGTTAATATGGAACCCATCAAGTTCAGGTGACTTAAATGGGGGGAAGTAGAAGAAAATTTTAATTCCACTTTACATTCGAAATTTTATGCAAAGTAGGAACTTTTTTTTTAAACAAAGTATGTGAAAACAGCTTATATTTACCCTCTATTCAACAAGATAATTATTTTCGTTATCCAAGAAAAAGTTGTATTAGGTGAACCCTTCAAAAACTTTATCCCTTAAATAAAATTTTACAACTGCGAGGTATTCGTGCATTTCTCTGGTACATTTGTATATACTTACATACACATATTGTTCCCTCACACGATTTTATTTAGAAAACTTGCACATAAAATACACAAATTATACGCACACAACGTGGCGATCGTTTGTGGCAAATACGTTCATGTGTATGTATGAGTGTAAATTTGTTGCAGCTAACAAATGTATTTTGCTAGTTAAATGTTGCACTTGATGAGTGTTAAGAAAATAGCAAAGCACTTTTAATTATTTCCGTTTACCGTTTCGGAGATAATTTGCTGCAATTATATTTATGATTCTTCATTTTAAATTGTATAAATTGTTGTTATACGGACTTTTATTAAGCAATGCTAAGCAGTAATTTCTTGGGTATTTTAAACTTCATTTAGTTCAATTAATTTTATTTCTTTTTCAGCTTATGAAAGCTTCCCATTTGAAATAAATTGTATGTATAACATAGAGATGGGATTGTACCGGGTATTTCCTATTTTTAATACCTGGAAAATACCCGGAATATTGCTTTTTTTGTATCATTTTTTGGATATTTAAATATCATTTGAATCGAGACTGCTTTGAATTACAGTTCAGCAAGTGTATACGTCATTTGAAATCAAAAAATTTTCGTTTTGATTTTAAACAATCAACCCAGCAAACACTCGGGGTAAAGAATTAGTCTGAAAGGAGTTGGAATTTGGATCGTTTACACTCGTTATGAACTCATTTAAGAGCCTGGAGTGATTGCTGTATGACTTCTAGCACGCTCATATTTTGTCTCTAACATAAGTCTTATATAGACTTCCTTCCGATATCATTTACGAGCCTTATAAGCCTCATATATTTCTAATTTTGAGTTCTTTAATGACACTACTTCCGGGCTTTTATGAAGAATTTTTGACATATATCCGAAGCGTAAAACGTAGGGGAGAAAATTGTTGTGATAAAACTCTCATGAGGATGAGTTAGAAATGAAATTAGTATTAGTTGAATTAAAATTTTATTAAGAATAAATTGTCACAGAAAAATTTTTAATTCCGGAACTGTCTAGTTTACTAATTTTAGTATTTTTCGTTTGTTCATAATTTCTTCATTTTGGCGTCATAAAAGACTCTTAGATGACAGCATTTTTGAGGCTGAAATTTTTCACACATTTCGGGCCCATATTGAACTCAAGAACAGTAAGCGCTTCGCGAAAGTTTTTCGGATACACATATTTACCCAAACAAAGCTACACCACAAACCTGCTCACGACGCTCATAATTTAAGGATCCGAAACGGGTCCAAAATAAGTGGATAATGTATGAATCAAAAAAGCGTCTAAACACGTAGGAGGATAAAATAATTTTATTTTTCTTGCTTTTATTTACTACTAATCTAGCATGCAAAAATTATCATTTATCAAATATTTATGTTTGTCAAAGCGAGTTTGGAACAAATATTGATACGAATAAGCACTTGTTACGACAAGTTTTAATTTCGATACAAAATGAGTTACACTTGTACATTATTGTTACCCCTGCTATTCTTTTTTTGTATAATCACCGATGATTTTCAGCTGAAGGACGCTTCTCGGCCTTTTTGATATGACCGCATAGTGTTCGCGCTCTGTTCTGATGTGGCGAATTATATATTCCTCTAATAAGCGGCCAAATAGGTGTAATATAATAAGAGTTTATTGGAGTTAAAAATGGCGCCACAAAGAGTTTCAGTAGATTATAATATGAGCTGTTTAAAAGGCTTTTAAGACTCATGTCGGACTCTAATTTAGGCCCCAATGATATACGTTAATAGGCTCATATACGACGAGAATTGCAAGAAGGAAAATACATTTGTTTCGGCCTCCTAAATAAGCTCATGGCGACTGTAAATGCTCCAATTTAGACATTTCTTCTAAATCTTTTTTGACTTGCAATTTTTGCTGGGTTAACTAAAATTTGTATAACGGTATGCATAATCGGGCAAAGATTTATTAAAAACGCTGGATTACAAATTAAAACTAATTCAAACGATAGCGCAATGGATAACTGCCCTCCAATAATTACAAACCGGTTACATTTTGGATTGAATTTGTGTGTTTATTCCCCATATATTCCAACATATTATTCTTATCCTTCCCATCTTTACCCATTTTTACCATATTTAACCAATTTACCGGATATTTACCCATCTCCCATCTCTATGTATACAGGATGTATGTAAGCCAAATGCATTAAAAAGCATGTACGATTCATATTTTCTGAATTCTAAATATATTTATCTAGAAATAAAATAATTAAAAAAAAATTTTTAAGTTAAACGGATTTATTGAAAACAATACTTACATGAAATAATAATAATACGAAAAGCTAGAAAATAATTAGGTAGGTCCTAGGTACTAGTCATCACACTCCTTATCAATCTAGGGCGTTGATCAGACAATTAAATAAAAGCGTTGGGGCCGTGAAATTTCTAAAAATGTGAGGCGTAGCATAACCTGATTAAGGTTCAGTTGATTTTACTTATGACTATCAATAGAAATATGACGCGTCCAACGCTTTTATTTAATTGTGTGATGACTATTACCTAGGACCTATCTAATTATTTTCTAGCTTTTCGTATTATTATTATTTCATGTAAGTATTGTTTTCAATAAAACCGTTTAACTTAAAAATTTTTTTTTAATTCTTTTATTTTCAAGTTTTTAGTCTTTATTTAATTGCCTATTATTTCTCATTATATTTAGTTCATTTAGTGACTCATTATTACAAGGACTCTTTCCTGACAATTTTTTGCAACCTAAGTCCTCAATACATAATCCTTCCAAAGACTTTACTCGACTCTGCGCCACGTATGCTTGGCCCTCCTCCAACTCCAAAATATTTTGATGTCACTTCTACTGGACTGTGTGCAATATTTGTTCCAAATATGAGCCAAATGGGGCATCATAGGTCGCTTTCTATTCATGTATGTATTATGTGTTCCAAATATGGACCAAATCAAATCGGAACACAAATACGATTTTTGTGAATATCTCGATCCTTGCGCCACCTAGCGGCGATTTTTTTGATAGGTCGCTTTCTATTCTTGTATGTATTATGTGTTCCAGGCATGAGCCAAGTCGGACCACAAATACGATTTTTGTGAATATCTCGATCCTTGCGCCACCTAGCGGCGATTTTTTGCATAAGTCGCTTTTTATTCTTGCATGTATTATTTATGTGTTCCAAATATGAGCCAAATCGGACCACAAATACGATTTTTGTGAATATCTCGATCCATGCGCCACCTAGCGGTAATTTTTTCCACAGGTCGATTTTTATTTTTGCTTGTATTATGTGTTCCAAATATGAGCCAAATCGGACCACAAATACGATTTTTGTGAATATCTCGATCCATGCGCCACCTAGCGGTAATTTTTTTTTCCACAGGTCGATTTTTATTTTTGCTTGTATTACGTGTTCCAAATATGAGCCAAATCGGACCACAAATGCGAAATTTGCGAACATCTCGATCCATGCGCCATCTAGCGACGATTTTTTTCACAAGTCGATTTCTATTCTTGCGTGTATTATGTGTTCCAAATATGAGCCAAATCGGAGCATAAATGCGAATTTTGCGAATATTTAAATCCTTGGGCCACCCGGCGGCGATTTTTTCTTATTATTGCATTGTCTTCGGGTTCTGAACAATATTCCAAGTTTCAAGCTTGTAGCTTATCGGGAAGTTACTTAAATTTCAATTACAAGATTCGTTCACAACGGCCGTGCATGCGGCCAGGCTCAAGCTAAATAAAACCGTTTAAAAATATGCGTGCTGTGTCATCATATGTTTGTAAAAATACACTTCTCTGAATTTTGTCTGCACGAATATAATTTAGGATTCTTAATTGCCTTGAAAAGTTTAGTTATATTTACAAAATTTATGAAAGAATTCCCTTTGAAAGAACTCCAGGATATGAATAACTGATGAGAGACTGCAAAATTTGGAGCAATAAACTTGGGATATGTCGAGGATTAATGACGACCGCCGACTGTTTGGCCAAGGATGATTGGCCGTCACTGAGCTGTTGTGAACACAATTTTCAGGATGGTGTGGTTTGCTCAAACTGGTAAGAATATTGGGTGTAATAATGGTCCATATAATCCAAGGTGAAGGTTTCAAGTTGCGCCATTTCTCATCATATCAATAAAACCGTTTAACTTTCTCATCATATCAATGTTCTTAATTTTATTTAGCTTGACTTGACAGGGTGGACGGCCGGAAGGCACGAATTTTGTACAAGCTTGAAACTTTGAATATATGTAGTTCAGAACCCTTGACAATGCAACAATAAGAAAATAAAAACTCCGATAGGTGGCGCATGGATCGAAATATTTCAAAAAATCGTATTTGTGGTACGATTTGGCTCATATTTGGAACACATAATACATACAAGAATAGAAATTGACTTATGGGAAAAAAGCATGTGTGGTACAGAGTATAGTAAAGTCTTTGTAATGATTATGTTTTGAGGACTTAGATTGTAACAAATTGTCAGGAAAGAATCCTTGTAATAATGAGTCACTACTTGAACTAAATAGAATGAGAAATATTAGGCAATTAAGTAAAGACTAAAAACTTGAAAACAAAATAATTTAAAAAAAATTGTTTTAAATTAAACGGTTTTATTGAAAACAATACTTACATGAAGTAGTAATAATTCTAAAAGCTGGAATATAATTAGGTAGGTCCTAAGTTCTAGTCATCACACTCCTCATCAATCTAGGTAGTTGATCAGACAATTAAATAAAAGCATTGTGCGCATCAAATTTCTATTGATAGTCATAAGTTAGACCAACTGAACCCTAATAAGTTTACGGTACGCCTCACAGTTTTAGAAATTTCACACGCCCAACGCTTTTATTTAATTTTCTGATCAACGCCCTAGATTGATGAGGAGTGTGCTGACTAGTACCTACCTAATTATTTTCTAGCTTTTATTATTATTAATATTTCATGTAAGTATTATTTTCAATAAAACCGTTTAAGTTAAAATTGTTTTTAATTATTTTATTGTGGGTTAGGTTCCCCACTGCTTGGAGAAGTTTGCGATATATTTATGCTGTAACCGTCCTCACGTTTAAAAATATGATAAGGTATTGCAAGGGGTCAAATGAACGATGAATTTCTTACACACGATGGAGAGTGTTATCGCGGGACTGTGGGACAATATCGTGGGGACCAACATTTTCGTCAACTATCAATATTGCGACCTCGCCTATAGTCGGGGCGTTATAACGTTCACGGTGTTCATTTTGTTGGCAAGGATTACAACGCCATCGTTATTCGAATTAGATGGCATACGCTCCATAGAAATCATAAAACTTCGAACATACACATTATTTTCAAGCAGAATTTCTTGAATTAATTTCAAAATATCTCTTTGAAGAGTTGGTGCAGCATTTTGGCGCAACGAAAGCTGCTCCTCTTGGGAAGAAGTATATATTTGTAAAAATTTTGAAGCCATGTTGATCGGTGGTAACAAAATTCCAGTTTTTTTCTAGGCAATGCTTTGCAGCATACAATCATAAATACAATGAAGTTCGAAAAAGAGATACCTGATTAAGCTCGGTTGATTTACATGGACGAAAGTTAACCCATATCGCGCTATCGATTTTTCGATAGGCTTTGGGCTCAGGAAAAAAAGTTCCACTAAGCATACCCAAAAAAAATAATTTTCGAGCCTGCAAAATATGAGTTTTTTGACTTTTTTTCTTTGATTTTTAAGGTTTTTTTCATAACATACTTAAAAAATGTTAATCTGATTTTAAAATTTTCATGTATACCCTGTCCAACTCAAAATTGTCCGCTAAAACTTCGGCGATAACAATTTCTTGAAAAAAAAATATTTTTTGTGTTTTTAGGATTGTTTTGGTGAAAAATTTATTTTTTCGTCATTTTTTTTAAGGGTTTCTTCAGAAACGTGCAAAAGTGTTGTCGATGAAAATGAATTTGTCTCATTGTTCCTATCCCACTTAAAATTATGCGGTAAAAACGTTGGTATTAACAGTTTTTAAAATTTTTTTTTTTTTTGGGACTTGTTTTGGTCGAAATCGATTTTTTTTATTTTCAAGGCTCCAAATCATTTTTTATGTATATGTTTCCATTAGACCCACCAATAGGTATACCAAAATCATCAGGGGATGAGCTGAATTGATTTAGCCATGTTCGTCTGTCCGTCCGTCTATCCGTACGTCTGATTGTCTGTCCGTTTGTTTGAACGCAAACTAATCCCTCAATTTTTGAGATATCTTGATGAAGTTTCGTAAGCAGGCATATTTTAATGGGGGATTTGACATTTGTCGGAATCGATCTGATCTGACCACTATAGCATATACCTCCCATACAACCGTTTGTTCAGTAAGAGAGTTTTCGCCATTTCTGCCCCATTTCTGCCTCATTTTAACAGCTAGCAACATCAAATTTTACCACAAGCTTACGTATTGGGCATAGATGGTAGATGCTTAAGTACATTTATCCTGATCCATCAAAGAGCTAACTGTTGGAGTGCACTTCTCATTTGCGTACCCCGTAAATTTTGCGGGTCATTTATCAAAATGCCTGGGCAATTGGTTGATAACCAGCGTGTACAGCAGAGGTAGTTCCCCCGCACTAGGATGTGTACACTGTTTTTGAATAATCTTCCTGAAAATTATCTTGCAGCGTATTTATCTGGTTACGTCTGAATTTAATTCAATGTAGTTAATACCATCCATCTCTCAGCCTCTCAAAGTTTTCAGTAGAAATGATGTTAAGCTAATGTAGTCTGTAGGGAAACATTTGACCGATCTTCCTTGTCTTTGGTAGGACATGGGAAATGTGTGTCAAAAAGCACCTCTAGAGACTTTTCGCTATTAAAAGAATATTCCTAATTATATTACTTACTAGCAGAGTACCAGGCGTTGCCCGGGTTGGGCAGATACCAAGCTAGATAAGAATGTGTATTTTAACACATTCCTTCCCTTTACTCAAAGTCAATCAATCAGTATATAAGATTTTATTGATCTTCTTCAAAATTTATCTCCCATTTTTTTTCATTCTTACCCTTTGTACTTTCCTTATCTCTTCCTCTTCTTTTTTTTACACCCTCTACCTCTCTCCTTCTTTTTGCTTAGATCGCTCATTTCTCTAATTTATAATTCTTTGCTTTATTTTTCAAATTTTATTTTTTCACACACAATTCATGCTCAAAATCTCTTAACTTAATCAAAATATTTTAGCTGTACAATTTTTGTCTATCATCTCATATAGGCAGCTATTTTTACAATGTAATGTTTAAATTTAATAAAAACTTTTAAATCACTCAATGCAATCGATTTAATATTTTGTGAATTCAATGCTATGACCACAAAAAAGGTCTGCACTTAAGTACGTACATGGCGTATGAGTAACTTTCGCTGACATACAAAATTTGTCGCACCACCAAGTGGCGCACGTGAAATTGAAAAAAGAAATTTATTTAAAATTCTTAGTTCTGAAATATGATAAACCTTCGTCTTGATCGAAGGAACCGACAGCCAAAATTTGGTGATCATTATGGCAAGTGTGGCAAATACGTTTCCATAGGGAACACACGATTTTTATATAAATAGATTAGTCCTACGATTTCTGCACAAAAATGTATCCATGAGACTATATTTGCCCTAGAAATTTTTTCTGATTTAAATCACAATTCTTATTTTGCGTAAAACATTTAGAATCCTAAAAAATTTAAATATTTTTCATATTTTTTATACTCAGTTGAGCAGAGCTCACAGAGTATATTAACTTTGATTGGATAACGGTTGGTTGTACAGGTATAAAGGAATCGAGATAGATATAGACTTCCATATATCAAAATCATCAGTATCGAAAAAAAATTTGATTGAGCCATGTCCGTCAGTCCGTCCGTCCGTCCGTCCGTCTGTCCGTTAACACGATAACTTGAGTAAATTTTGAGGTATCTTGATGAAATTTGGTATGTAGCTTCCTGGGCACTCATCTCAGATCGCTATTTAAAATGAACTATATCTGACAATAACCACGCCCACTTTTTCGATATCGAAAATTTCGAAAAATAGAAAAAGTGCGATAATTCCTTACCAAATACGGATAAAGCGATGAAACTTGGTAGGTGAGTTGAACTTATGACGCAGAATAGAAAACTGGTAAAATTTTGGACAATGGGCGTGGCACCGACCACTTTTAAAAGAAGATAATTTAGAAGTTTTGCAAGCTGTAATTTGGCACTGGTTGAAGATAAAAATTAACAAAATCGGAAAACGACCAATTTTTAAGTGAAATTTTTTCAAAAAATTTAATATCTTTACAGTATATAAGTAAATTATGTCAACATTCAACTCCAGTAATGATATGGTGCAACAAAATACAAAAACAAAAGAAAATTTCAAAATGGGCGTGGCTCCGCCCTTTTTCATTTGATTTGTCTAGGATACTTTTAATGCCATAAGTCGAAAAACACTTGGTAAAATGGGTGTGCCACCTACCATATTAAGTAGAAGAAAATGAAAAAGTTTTGCAGGGCGATTTCAAAAGCCCTTGGAATCTTGGAAGGAATACTGTTCGTGGTATTACATATATATATAAATTAGCGGTACCCGACAGATGATGTTCTGGATCACCCTGGTCCACATTTTGGTCGATATCTCGAAAACGCCTTCGCATATACAACTAAGGGCCACTCCCTTTTTAAACCCCCATTAATACCTTTAATTTGATACCCATATCGTACAAACACATTCTAGAGTCACCCCTGGTCCACCTTTATGGCGATATCTCGAAAAGGCGTCCACATATAGAACTAAGGCCCACTCCTTTTTAAAATACTCATTAACACCTTTCATTTGGTACCCATATCGTACAAACAAATTCTAGAGTCGCCCCTGGTCCACCTTTATGGCGATATTTCGAAAAGGCGTCCACCTTAATAACTAAGGCCCACGCCCTTTTAAAATACTCATTAACACCTTTCATTTGATACCCATATCGTACAAACAAATTCTAGAGTCACTCCTGGTCCACGTTTATGGCGACATCTCGAAAAGGCATCCACCTATAGAACTAAGGCCCACGCCCTTTTAAAATACTCATTAACAGCTTTCATTTGATACCCATATAGTACAAACAAATTCTAGAGTCACTCCTGGTCCATGTTTATGGCGATATCTCGAAAAGGCATCCACCTATAGAACTAAGGCCCACGCCCTTTTAAAATACTCATTAACACCTTTCATTTGATAACCATATTGTACAAACAAATTCTAGAGTCACCCCTGGTCCACCTTTATGGCGATATTTCGAAAAGGCGTCCACTTATAGAACTAAGGCGCACGCCCTTTTAAAATACTCATTAACACCTTTCATTTGATACCCATATTATACAAACGCATTCTGGAGTCAACCCTGGTCCACTTTTATAACGATATTCCGAAAAGGCGTCCACCTATAGAACTATAGCCCACTTCCTCTTAAAATACTCTTTAGTACCTTCCATTTGATACACATGTCATAGAAACACATTCCAGGGTTACCCTAGGTTCTTTTTACAACATGGTGATTTTCCCTTACTTTGTCTCCACAGCTCTCAACTGAGTATGTAATGTTCGGTTACACCACCCGAACTTAGCCTTCCTTACTTATTTTATTTTAATTTTGTTGTTATAGTTGAAACGAACCACGCACATGCCAGCACCTGCGCTCTGTTAGAAAAATGTTCCGCCTTCTTTTATAGAAACTGAAATGTGGTTAATAAAACACGGCATTCCTGTCAAGCATCAACCAAATAAGCCATTCTTCCAAACTAACGACATTCACAAGCTATTCGCGTTCTTATTGCCACGAATTGCAGTATTTCAATGTAAATTTTACGTAAATGTCTTACTACTCGCTGTATCGTCACGCCTATACACCATGATTCGCTTGGTCTCGTCACGTCAGCCAGCCCATCATCGCCCTTACATCCGTTTAGTTACAATGAGATGCCTTGCGCTTTGATGGTGTCGCGAATGTTCCTGTTATAGTACGCACATGGCATTTTAGCATTCTGACTTTTCTGCACCAAAAACGAAAGGCAACACATTTACATAATGTCATTCGTCACCGCAACTCGTAAAGTACTCGGTTACTGCCGCTATAGCTCACACAGTTCATGCAAATGTCGGTTGAATGTTCTTGCTACGTGTACTGTTGTTTTTTTATTACTTTGGCATGCTGAACTGCTCCTAGTGACAACAAATACGACTTTGTCTCATTATTTTCTAGCGTAAGCCATGCTCATAGATCTTCACAACAACACAAATTTACACCCATAAACACTTTCTCACTAAAACATACCTTTGCGGTGTTTGTATAACATGTGTTTGTGCGTGCGTGTGTGTGTACGATTTGCACTCCCTCGTTGAAATTTGATATCACATTGTAGTGGCCATTTCAGTTACAGATCCAAAACATTTTTTTTTTGAACTAGATTTATTTTACGTTTGCCAGTTTGCGCTTCAATAAAGGCAGCAATTTTCTGTTTCTATTGCGGTACTCATAGTGATTGTAGTTGCTCGTTTTCTTCACTTTTCTTGGCATTGTATTTCAACAATCAAAGTTTGTGGAATTTATAGAACTCGTAAAGGTGTCAGCAAACGGTTATAGCAACGGAAATGACAACATAAATGGTTATCTATAAAGAAAGTGTGAATATGAATGCTTAAACTAATGGAACGACAGCGAACTAAAACAGACAGGTTCTTTTGATTGTACTATTGGGGATAGTGGCAAGTAATAGAAGGCTGCAATTTTTATGTTTTTACAGATATTTTTATTATTACTAACATGTATGATTATTATTATTATGCTTGGAAGCACTGCGACCTTTGTGTAGTTCTGTTGTGCATGACCTTTATGTCTAATTTTGTATGTGGATGCTTTAAATGTATCTAAGTACATCTTCAGGCTTTTTACTCCAAATCACATAGGGAATAAGAGTCACACCACCTAGATGGGAGAGTCTCGGATAGATGTAGCTTACTTAGGTGATATCTTAGATCACAGTGTACCGTATAGTGCCCATTGAGAGTTCGTAGGTCTTCACTGCTTAAATTAATCAGTTTGGCTGATGCTTTCTTTGCTGGAATTATAAACAGTGTCTTTATTTTGGGTAGTTAATCAAGTGACGTCTGGATTGTTTTGTTTCTCAGTTACCTATGGTTTCTCTGGTGTGTGCTTTCGTGAATCAACAAAATGGCTCTGGGCCATAGAAATCTGCAGTAGCAACCTGCTTTGTATCATAGTCTCCATGATCGATTATTTGCATAATTAGTGTTAAATAGGAATTCAGAAAATCCTTCTATTTACTTACTCTATTGGCGCTTAACCGCTTAAATGGTTTTGATCGGCCAACAAGTGACGCCATTCATTTCATCTGTAGGCTTACAGGCCCTAATTAGCCACAACGCCTATTTCAGTCGTTTTCCACCTGATCCATTCAGCAGTGCCGATTACGATAAAAATACTTTCTTGACAGGAGCATCATCTTTCATTCACATAAAATGGCCGAGCCAGCGTAGCCGGTGCGTCCTAATTCGCTGTGTCATATTGATGTCTACATAAAGTTCGTACAGCTCATCGTTTCATCTTCTTTGGTAATGGCCGTCGCCAACGCGGAGGGGTTCGTAAATCTTTCAAAGAAATTTTCTCTCGAGCATTCCCACCCTCATCTGATGTTGTCATGCTTCATGCTTCGGCGCCGTACATCTGGACGGCACGATTTTCGATTGCCGTGCATTTTACTTCATGGGATTTCAAACTCGACGTTGTTGTTTAGCTTTATAAGAAGTTTGCCAGCAATGGCGTGATCGTCAAGACGCAAGGGCGTGGAATTTTGGCTTGATGACAGCAGGTACTTCTTTTTTTCATCTCTCACCATTAACCCATAATTTCTGATTCTTTTCCAGTTTCAAGCAATATGAACTAACGGCGAGGGTGTTCAGGCCGTCAGTAAAGTCAGCGTGCGCCAGTAGTTGCATGGTCTTATAGGACACTGTTCCAGAGTAAAGGTCTGCAGCTAGTACGATGTTCTCCAGTATGAAAAAAAATTGCTCGATAAAGAATCTATCTCTCTGGAATCTTATTTGTTCGGAGATGTCGTTTTCAATTATGACTAATATTGTGTTGTTGCGCAGCGTCATTTTGCATAGCCCAATCATTTTGTGCGGTGACCGCAATGGTGTGGTGGTAGCGTGGTCCACCTCCCATGCTGAAGATTCTCGGTTTCATTCCGGTGCAATGTAACATTAAAAATTAATAAACAAGTTTTTTTCAATTAGAAAAAGTTTTTCTAAGCGGGGTCTTCCTCGAAAGTGATTTGGCTAACACTCTGGGTGTATTTCTGCTAAGATTCTCCGTGAAAAGTCATGTGCCTTGCAGAAGCCATTTGGAGTCAGCGTAAAATATGTAGGTCCATCCTACAGAAAAGCTCGAAATAAAAAATCTTCGGAAGTTATTGCGCCTTGTTTTTGTTTATTTTAATCGTTTTTTCTGATGAAACCAAACACAGACTTAGCGGCGTAAATAGAGCCCCGTTCTGTCGAAGACGGCTTTGAAATCGACGAAGAGGTGATGTGTGTCGATTCTTGTTGGCGCGTAGTGAATATCTTGTCGTTGGTAGATTAACCAGTTCTGAAGCCGCACTGATAAGGTCCGAAAAGTCGATACACAGTGCGGTATACCTGGCAGGCTGATTACGCAACAGTTGGCGAGTGTGCAGGATCCCCTTTCTTGTGCAATCAGAAAAAAAGTACTTTAATTCCAATTGTCAGGCATGCACTGGTCCAGCTATATTTGCTTGCGCCTTATCAACTCCTTGTCGCGGTATTTGAATAGTTCCGCACCCAATTCGTCAGCGCCCGCAGCCTTATTATTTTTTAATCTGGTTGTTGTTTTCTGATTTTATCATTGTCAGATCCTCGTCGATTGCGGACTTGGGTTCATCATCTTCCATGAGCTTTTGAGCGCTCACTCTATTTAAGGGCACAGAGAAATGTTACCTTCATAACCTAAGCACTCTCTGGGTATCGGTTACTAGGTCGTTGTTTTCGTCACGTTCGCTTCTATCTTACGTAGCCCTGTAGGCATCGTCAGTTTTCCGGTTTCAACGTAGTCACCGGTAACTAATTTTTTCCTCGGCGGCAGTACGAAATGCTTTAATTCCTACTACTCCTTCATTTCGTCGGGTTGATTTATCCACTCAAAGAGCAGGTGTGAGAGTCCGTTTGTGACATTATTGGCAGAATGTTACGATTTCATCATTTTGACGTCTTCGTACATAGGCCAGTGTGTATTTTTGCTGCGACAAAGTAGTGATCCGAGTCGATGTAGAGTTCTCAAATTGCACGTACATCTAAAATATTGCAGGCATGCCGTCCATCTATCAAATCGGGGTCGATTTTGATACATGTATTTCGCTGGGGGGATAGCCATGTAGTTTGACGTCGATTTGTACTAGAGCTTACGATTTCTCGAGCATGTTCGAGAAGAGACTTTTCGCGAGTCTCGCTTCCTCGCGAGATTCTCGAATCTCAAATTACTCATAAGGCCCACGAGATTCTCGAATCCAAAATTACTGGTAATGCTCGCGACATTCTCAAATCTCGAATTACTCGTAAGGCTCGCAACTTTCTCGACATTCAACTTAATTGATACATTGGCCGTTTTCTATAGATCTTACGATTTCTTAAGGAGCACAAGCCAAAATGTCCGAAAAACCACAAGTACAAAACCTGGAAATGTTCTATGCAATATTCTATGCCAATGCAGCGACTAAATTGAAAGTCGAGAAGATCGCGAGTATTACGAGTAATTCGAAATTCGAGAATCTCGCGAGAAGCCGTGTTCTTGATGTCGCGTTGACAAATAAAATATTGCGAACAAAATTATATGTATAATAAATATGTTTTGTGTTAAATGTCATTGGAAGCAATATAATGAACAGAAAAGTCACAAGTAAAAAAAACTAAGTGTATAAATGCTGTCCATACAGCGATTAAATAAGAATGCCGAGAAGATTGCGAGATTTGGGAGTACTTCGAGACACGAGAATCTCGCGAGAAATCGAGTTCTCGATTTCTCGAGTGTCGAAAATATCGATTGTGTTCGAGAAGGAATCTTAAGCTCTAATTAGTACGCTTGAATCCGATGTTGGCTATGACCAAGTTTAGAGCATCGGCGTGGTCAATCAGCCTAAGTCCATTAAGAGATATTACATTCCGGAGAATAAACTTTCCGCCCCTGAGGCCAGAAACTGTCCCGTTCTGCACAAATCTCATTAAGAAATGGGCGTTCCCGTTGATTTCCCTCAAAACGAAGGGTATCTTCAAAACGAATACCAAAATATAATTCTCACAATATTTGCGGATTAGGTCTAATTTTATGATAGTGGATTTTACCTGGTTTAACTTTGCGTATTTATACCTAAACGGTCATAAAACGCAAGGGACTATTATTTGAAAATAATGATTGAATGATTTTTTTGGATTAATACATTTTTTCAAAGCAGCTGGATTGTTCGGGCTGCCGAAATTTTTGGCTAACAACGAACCCGCCGAAGAACATAGTGTTTGTGTAGCCAGGCATGAGGTCTCATTCTATCACAATTTTGGACTGCAGTTTGGATTCGCAAGTTTATATACCGCGTCAGGAATCCGCATTGCCACTTAGGATGCAGTCATTTTCACCATGATATCGAAAGGTTACGTATTCAGCATTGCGTTTAGTGCCAGTGTAAGTATTGTTCAAAGCTGCCTGCTCATTCAAACTATTGCCAATCTTTCCATTCTTTTCCCAAATTTTGGTCCTGTAAGTAGCGTCTAACACTCTCCACCAGACCAAAATTCGATAGAAAGAAAGCGTCTTGGCCACCTTACCATCCACAGCGTTTGCCAATTGCCCTATACAGCGATCGTCAAGAATAATAACAAGGTACTTACTCCTGTCATGCCGCACAAGCGGTACTCCCCCAATAAGAGCTTACCTATTTTCAGAAAGCTGTACCTTTGCCTAAACAAGCCGAGATCCGTTTTGCTAAGGTTGATAGCTTATGATTTGGACCACCTGATCAAGACATTCAAATAATCCTGTAAAACTTCTGCAGTGTATTCAAAAATGTACTCCTGTCAGGAATTTTCAGATCATCGGCATAAGTCACCAATTAGCAGCCCATTTTCTCAAGTTCCTAAAGCAAGTCGTTCCTTACAATGACACAAAATAGGTAAAGAAAGAATACCCCCTTCGGCATGCCGCTCCTCCTTTTTTATGCCACTCAAAATTCTGCCGATGAGTTATACCAGAATTAGTTTGACTACCAGGCCCTTCTACCAGTTTAATAACCGAATTGATGAGCCCCTTCCGTAGACTTGCCCTGAGAAAACAAAATTTCAATACTTTGAATTAAATCCTTTATAATCAATATCCAAGTCGAAGAGCCTTAAAATAGCAGCATACGTACTAGATATCTGACACAACTCCATCTACGTTTATGTCCCAGTTGAAATAAATTGTATGCATACAGGATGTATGTAGGGCGATAAGCGCATGAAGAGAATATAAGGGGCTCATATTTTTGAACTGAACACTTATTCATTTATACGAAAAGAATGCGTGCTGTACTAGTGAAAAGTTATGAACAATTCATTGGTACACGAGTGGTAAAAGTTCTATGCATGTTGTATTAATGATCATATGTTTGTAAAAATACCCTCTTTGATTTTTCTGATTTTGATTTTTTTTTATTGTATTAAAATTTGAATTAACGAAATGTATGTACATTCCCTTTTTTCGAAAAGAACTTGCGGATATAAATAACTTATGGGAGATTGGGAAACTTGTAGAAATAAACTTGGAATATATCGAGGATTAATGACCACTGCCGACCGTTTGGTCCAGGAGGCTTTGCTTTCATTGAATTGATGCTAAGACAATTGTGGGTCGACCGAACCAGTAAGAATTGTCCGTCTATGCATATAATCAAAGTTGATGACTTCAAGTTCCGCCGTCTCACATCATAACAATGTTATTGTTATTGGTTTTACAAATGTAGAATAAATTCCTATTAATCGAAGCAGATGTAGTAATTTCGTATGTAAGAAATATATGTATGGATGCATACGTTTTTTCTAATACTTTTGTATGTATTCGGCATTAATACGATCAAGGGGTTGTGTAGCGCAACACTCTCAAGAGGTTGCCAGCGCAATATATAGCTTCTCTAAACCAATTGTCAACCTCACCTACCCACGGCGAACCCTGTTTCATTAACAGACGAGGCTCTGGTGACCCCAACCTCCTCATGGAACTAGGGGGGGGGGGGGGAGGGGAGGGGATTGTCGGAAGGTTTAGTGTGGTCATATAAATCGTTCCCGAGATGGTCGGGCTGGTACCTTAATTGTGCTTTGTTACCGGAACGTACCGGATCTATATCCGGCAAAGGACCATCAACATCGATAACACTCCCCAAAGCCTTCGGGGAGTATCTTCATCGTTAATATAACAAAAACAAAAACAACCATATGCATACAAAAGTAGTACTAAGGGGATTATAATGTATGCATGCTTCCTGAGAAACTACAAGTGTTAAAAAGAAATGAACATGCATTTATACTGGCATACATACATTGCTCGAACTTGTGCCTTAAATATCGATGTTTCATGCATGCATTAACAACTGGGATATTACGAATATCTACCTCTTTTTAATGGAACACCCGTGTATTAAATCTAAACATTGTTGAGTTCTGTCTGCCCCCTATAATGTTTATTGGCTGGAATAAAAAATAACATCAAATTGCATCTCCCAATTTTTACTACACGTACCACGTGTTTAAATACTTAGGGCCTAATTTTGCCATAAATATTTAATAGATCGTCATAGCATCTGGTTTATTGTCGGTTTTTAGTAGAATGGTTGCACGTTGATAAATATGTTTATAAAAATTTAATATAAGTATGCAACTATATGCGTGTTTCAAATAAAACGTGCTCTAAATAATTTAAATTTGTACCTCTTTTCTGAGACTTTAGTTACAAATGTATACCTGTTAAAGTTAAGTTCGTACAATTCGATTAACACACATTTTAGGTGAAACTAAAGTAGCATGGCGACCACCGTGGTGTGATGGTAGCGTGCTCCGCTTACCACAACGTATACTTGGGTTCACACCCCGGGCAAAGCAACATCAAAATTTTAGAAATAAGGTTTTTTCAATTAGATGAAATTTTTTTAAGCGGGGTCGCACCTCGGCTGTGTTTGGCAAGCACCTCTATTGTATTTCTTCCATGAAAAGCTCTCAGTGAAAACTCATCTGCCTCACAGATGCAGTTCGGAGTCGGCTTAAAACAAGTAGGTCCCATCCCGCCAATTTGTAGGAAAAATTAAAATGAGGAGCATGGCATAAATTGAAGGAGAAGATCGGCCTAAAATCTCTTCGGAGTTTATCGCGCCTTACATTTATTTTATTTTATAAAGCAGCATGTGATATTAAGAAATTGGAATGTACCTGGCAACGCCAGCAACGCAAAATCGCTAACAAAAATATCGATATTTTACCATATATGTTTTTCAATAGTAAAATATACTGAATTATATATTGATGTCGTGAGGTAATTAAAAACTACATGTACGAAAAATTATCGATATTTTTAAAATATCGATATATCGTTTATATTCCCAGCAACTCCATATTGCCAACTCATACCAATCACAGCTGTACATTTTGTTTGCATGCTATCGAATACAAACGCGTCCAAAATTTGTTTAACAAAAAATATTTATAAAGCTAATAGAGTAGCAATATTTAATCTTCCCGAAGATTGGTTTGTCTACATTTCAAAAGTTATCTCGCTTTCCCTATTCACTCTCTGTCCCATTTTTTATACTTTATCTTCCATTTTTCTACAATTTCTTGTTCATACTTTACTCCGACTCGTATTTTGACACCCATTCCTATTACCGTGCACACACCTTTTCACACCGCTCCCAGTTCCACTCCTATTTCCAATCTATATACCAAATATGGAACACCTTCGTCAACTATCCTGCCGATTTCAATATCTTTCTTTCTTTAAACTACTATGAAACTATATGACAGGTAGATTATTAAAGTCGAATTCATCCGTTAATATAAGATAAAGTTGCATAATTCATTGTATGCTTCTCTATAATATATTCACTTTCTTAGTAAACAGAGGCATTTGCTTCTGCCAAAAAAATTTTTTTTAATATTCTTACCTCTCTCTTCTCCTCTCAATGTTTGGTCACTGTGTCCACTCCGTATATTCCCCATTCCACTTGTTTACCATCATTTTATTCCTCTCACCCAACTTCCGTCTAATTTCTTTATGTATTTTCCTTCTCTAGGTTCCTCTCCCTCTAATCCTCCTTTCGCACCTTCTCTAATTTTAACTACACTTCCCTCTCCAACTCTCTTTCATTTCCCTCACCCTCTCTATGTTTTCTTCCTGTCACCCTTCTCTTCTCTTCTTCTCAAACTACCATTCCTATTTCTTATTTTCCTTTCTCTATTCTTGAGTCCATGGCTTTTATTATAATTCTTTATTTTCTTCTTGCCCTTTTTCTTTTTTATACCCTTTTGATACATTTATTGTGAGAACGCATTCGAACAAAAACCCACTTTAAGTCCATATGAAAAACTTAACGAAACTTAATCATATTAAGCTTGACAAAGAGCTACCCCTTCAGCTTATTTTAAGCGAACTGCTTCATAGATTAATATTTTGTAATAGGCAGGGCCCTGGTCCTCTTTCCGGAAAAAAATTTTTTCAGATGTTAACTTGGTCAACTTGGTAACTCTATATTGAACTTTAAACAAAAGACACCATTTATTAAATTTTTTGCGGAAGTCAGTCCCTGATCAACTTTCCAGAAAGAAAAGTTTCTCATACAAAATGCTTATCAAGGAAGTATCCTTGGGTTCGATAGGTAGATTATCAAGCACATCATAAGTGGGCGTCTAGGGCAGATCGGGCGGCTTTTCGAAAAATTAATTTGGATTTCGAAACTCAAGATTTACGATAGGGAAACATCTGAAGACGCCAACAAAAGCGCAAAGTCTACTTACTTACTTAATTGGCGCTTAACTATCTTAACGGTTATGGCCGTCAAACAAGGCCCCCAAGTCGCACTTTCGCTCCGCCAACCGGCGCCAATTGGTCACACCAAATGGAGTCTAAATCGTTTTCCACCTGGTCCGTCCAACGGAGTGGGGGCCACCCTATACCTCTGCTTCCATAAGCGGGTTCCGGTAGAAGCACTTTCTTGGCCGGATCATCATCTTTCATTCGCATAACATGGCCTAGCCAGTGCAGCCGCTGTGTTTTAATTCGCTGGACTATGTTGATGTCTGCGTATAGTTCGTACAGCTCGTCATTAAATCTTCTTCGGTACTCGCCATCACCAACGCATAGAGGTCCATAAATCTTTCGAAGAACTTTTCTCTCGAACACTTCCAAAGCCGCTTCTTCTGCTGTTGTCATGGTCCATGCTTCTGTCCCATATAGCAGGACGGGTACGATAAGTGAGTTGTAGAGTATGATTTTCATTCGACGAGAGAGAAATTTACTTTTCAATTGCCTACCTAGTACAAAGTCACATTTACTGGCAAGATTTATTCTTCGCTGGATTTCAATGCTTATGTTGTTGCTAGCGCAAAGTCACCAACAAGAAAAACAATAAAGGAAAGGGTGATGGACCTTGGACTTAATTCGAGATATGACATATCTCATCCCTCATGGAAGCACGACGAACTAAACTACGACCTCACACAGATATTAAGTAAGCATGGCGGTTCTCGGGGGGATATTTATATGTATAAGCACACACTGTCCCAAAGAATCGGAAACCGCAATATACGTAGTTTCGTCGGTGAAAAACCCTCTGTATACAAAGTTTTTGGGCAAAAACCTTCTAAGATGAATCCAGTTCCTATAATGTGGAGTCGCATAGAATATTGGATTGCTGTGGTTTTTCTAATTATGGCACGATTGATGAATTGTGAAGAGTAAAACTGCGGTTCCAGGGGTGTCGACACATAAGCAGGGTTAATCTGGTTTCATTGGGCACTTGCGGCGGTGCGCTGGCACAACGTTCAAGAAGACAAGTAAGGAAGGATAAGTTCTGGTATAACCGAACATTACATACCCAGCTGATAGTTTTGGAGACAAAAAGGGGAAAATCACCAAGTAGGAAAGTGAACCTAGGGTAACCCTGGAATGTGTCTGTATGATATGGTTATCAAATGGCAGGTATTAAAGAGTATTTTAAAAGGAAGGAAGGCCTTAGTTCTATAGGTGGAATCCTTTTCTATATATCGCCATAAAGGTGGACCAGGGTGACTCTAGAATGCGTTTGTACGATATGGGTATAAAATGAAAGGTGCTAATGAGTATTTTAAAAGGAAGTGGGCCTTAGTTCTATAGGTGGACACCTTTTCGAGATACCGCCATAAGGGTGGACCAGAGGTGACACTAGAATGCGTTTGTACGATATGGGTATCAAATTAAAGGTATTAATGAGGGTTTTAAAGGGGGGTCGCCCTTAGGTTTATATGGGAAGGTGTTTTCGAGATATCGACCAAAATGTGGACAAGGGTGAGCCAGAACATAAACTGTCGGGTACCGATAATTCATTTCTAATTTTTATCAAGGGCTTTTGATTTCGCCCTGCAGAACTTTTTCATTTTCTTCTACTTAATATGGTAGATGTCACACCCATTTTTCGAAGTTTTTTCTAAAGTTATATTTTGCAATCAATAAACGTGGTCATAATCGGATTTCGGCCATTTTTTATACCAAAATAAGTACGTGAACTAAGTTTAGTAAATATGTATCAATTTTTGCTAAAGTTATCGTGTTAACGGCCGAGCAGAAGGACAGACGGCCAGCTGTGTATAAAAACTGGGCGTGGCTTCAACAGATTTCGCCCATTTTCACAGACAACAGTTATCGTTATAAAATCTATGCTCCTACCAAATTTCACAAGGATTGGTAAATTTTTGTTCCACTTATGGTATTAAAATTATTGTAGACAAATTAAATGAAAAAGGGCGAAGCCACGCCCATTTTAAAAATTTCTTTCATTTTTGTATTTTGTCGCACCATATCATTACTGGGGTTGAATGTTGACATAATTTACTTTTATACTGTAAAGATATAAAATTTTTTTTTTAAAATTTGACTTAAAAAAAAATTTTTTTTAAGTGGGCGTATTCTTCATCCGGGTTTGCTATTTTTTATTGAGCACACATACAGTAATAGGTGTAACGTTCCTGCCAAATTTCATCATGATATCTTCAACGACTGCCAAATTACAGCTTGGAAAACTTTTAAATTACCTTCTTTTAAAAGTGGGCGGTGCTACGTCCATTGCCCAAAATTTTACTAGTTATATATTCTGCGTCATAAGGTCAATCCACCTACCAAGTTTCATCGCTTTATCCGTCTTTGGTAATGAATTATCGCACTCTTTCGGTTTTTCGGAATTTTCGATATCGAAAAAGTGGGCGTGGTTATATTCCGATTTCGCTCATTTTAAACTGTGATCTGAGATGAGTGCCCAGGAACCTACATACAAAATTTTATCAAGATACCTCAAAATTTACTCAAGTTATCGTGTTAAAGAACAGACGGATGGACGGACATGGCTCAATCGAGTTTTTTTCGATACTGATCATTTTGATATATGGAAGCCTATATATATTTCGATTCCTTTATACCTGTACAACCAACCGTTATCCAATCAAAGTTAATATACTCTGTGTGCAAAGCACGCTGAGTTTGAAAAGGGTAGCATACACCCACACCTTCTTACAGAGTTGCTGTCACATGGATGTTGGCTTCTGCGACGTCACTTTAAAATTTAATATAGCTATAAAACGACCATTTATAAAGAGAAAAATAAAAAATTTGAGTAACTTTGCAAACTAAAAATTGTTTTGTAGTGATTATTCACTTTATTGAAATAATCGACGAAACTTTACTGACATTCACAACTTAAGCAATTTGATTGCAACAAGGTTTCAGAGAACATCCGTTTCCCACTTTGATTGCTAACGTGATTGAAGTTATTTATTTTCTTATGCTCTGGTTAAAGTTTTCAATTTGTGAAAAGTGGGAGAGAGAGAGAGAGAGAAAAAAAACAAAAAAAAAAACTATATAGAGCACGAGCAAGCACCAGATTGATAAAAATTTAGACGGAAACGGCAAACGGATGCAGAAAGGCTTTTGCTACATTTTATTACCAATAAATTGCGTACACGTAATATTTTTTGGTTGAAAACATTTAAAATAAGTAAGGAAGGTTAAGTTCGGGTGTAACCGAACATTACATACTAAGTTGAGAGCTATGGTGACAGCATAAGGTGAAATAACCATGTAGGAAAATGAAGCGAGGGAAACCCTGGAATGTGCTTGTATGACATGTGTATCAAATGAAAGGCATTAAAGAGTATTTTATGAGGGAGTGGACCATAGTTCTATAGGTGGACGCCATTTAGGGATATAGCCATAAAGGTGGATCAAGGTTGACTCTAGAATGCGTTTGTACGATATGGGTATCAAATGAAAGGTGTTAATGAGTATTTTAAAAGGGAGTAATCCTTAGTTCCATAGGTGGACGCCGTTTCGAGATATCGCCATAAAGGTGGACCAGGGGTGACCCTAGAATTTGCACAATATGGGCATCAAACGAAAGGTGTTAATGAGTATTTTAAAAGGGAGTGGGCCTTAGTTCTATAAGTGGACGCCGTTTCGAAATATCGCCATAAAGGTGGACCAGGGGTGACTCTAGAATGCGTTTGTACGATATGGGTATCAAATGAAAGGTGTTAATAAGTATTTTAAAAGGGAGTAATCCTTAGTTCCATAGGTGGACGCCGTTTCGAGATATCGCCATAAAGGTGGACCAGGGGTGACCCTAGAATTTGCACAATATGGGCATCAAACGAAAGGTGTTAATGAGTATTTTAAAAGGGAGTGGGCCTTAGTTCTATAAGTGGACGCCGTTTCGAAATATCGCCATAAAGGTGGACCAGGGGTGACTCTAGAATGTTTTTGTACGATATAGGTATCAAATTAAAGGTATTAATGAGGGTTTTAAAAGGGAGTGGTGGTTGTTGTATAGGTGGTCGCCTTTTCGAGATATCGCCATAAAGGTGGGCCAGGGGTGACTCTAGAATGCGTTTGTACGATATGGGTATCAAATGAAAGGTGTTAATGAGTATTTTGAAAGGGAGTAATCCTTAGTTCCGTAGGTGGGCGCCGTTTCGAGATATCGCCATAATGGCGGACCAGGGGTGACCCTAGAATTTGTTTGTACGATATGGGTATCAAATTAAAGGTATTTATGAGAGTTTTAAAAGGGAGTGGTGGTAGTTGTATATGTGAAGGCGTTTTCCAGATATCAACCATAATGTGGACCAGGGTGACGCAGAACATCATCTGCTGGATACCGCTAATTTATTTATATATGTAATACCTGCCAAGATTTCAAGGGTTTTTTATTTCGCCCTGCAGAACTTTTTCATTTTCTTCTACTTAATATGGTAGGTATCACAACCATTTTACAAAGTTTTTTCTAAAGTTATATTTCGCGTCAATATACCAATCCAATTACCTAACCATATTTCATCCCTTTTTTCGTATTTGGTATAGAATTATGGCATTTTTTTCATTTTTCGTAATTTTCGAAATCGAAAAAGTGGGCGTGGTCATAGTCGGATTTCGTTCATTTTTCATACCAAGATAAAGTGAGTTCAAGTAAGGACGTGAACTAAGTTTATTAAAGATATGTCGATTTTTGCTCAAGTTATCGTGTTAACGGCCATGCGGAAGGACAGACGGAGGACTGTGTATAAAAACTGGACGTGGCATCAACCGACTTCGCCCATTTTCACAGAAAACATTTAACGTCATAAAATCTATGCCCCTACCAAATTTCAAAAGGATTGGTTAATTTTTGTTCGACTTATGGCGTTAAAAGTATCCTAGACAAATTAAATGAAAAAGGGCGGAGCCACGCCCATTTTGAAATTTTCTTTTATTTTTGTATTTTGTTGCACCATATCATTACTGGAGTTGAATGTTGACATAATTTACTTATATACTGTAAAGATATTAAATTTTTTGTTAAAATTTTACTTAAAAAAAAAAATTTTTTTTAAAGGGGGCGTGGTCCTTCTCCGATTTTGCTAATTTTTATTAACCGTACATATTGTAACAGGAGTAACGTTCCTGCCAAATTTTATAATGATATCTTCAACGAATGCCAAATTACAGCTTGCAAAATTTTAAATTACCTTCTTTTAAAAGTGGGCGTTGCCACGCCCATTGTCCAAAATTTTACTAATTTTCTATTCTGCTTCATAAGCTCAACTCATCTACCAAGTTTCGTCGCTGTATCGGTTTTTTGTAATGAATTATCGCATTTTTTCTGTTTTTCGGAATTTTCGATATCGAAAAAGTGGGCGTGGTTATAGTCCGATATCGTTCATTTTAAATAGCAATCTGAGATGAGTCCTCAGGAACCTACATACCAAATTTCATCAAGATACCTCAAAATTTACTCAAGTTATCGTGTTAACGGACGGACGGACGGACTGACATGGCTCAATCAAATTTTTTTCGATCCTGATTAAATTGATATATGGAAGTCTATATCTATCTCTATTCCTTTATATGTGTACAACCAACCGTTATCCAATCAAACTTAATATACTCTGTGAGCTCTGCTCAACTGAGTATAAAAAGAAAGACCGAATGCTCACAATATCTTTCCTAAATTGCAGTGGTATGTATTTGGGCCTTAAAAGTATTCGAATGATTCGATTAGTCGAGTCAATGAGGATCTCACATATACTGAGTGAGTCCGTAATGTTACCAGAAGTTTTATATATGAAATTTGTATACAAAATATTGGATATCATTTCAAGAAATTACAGGGGCATTGAGAATACAATTTTTCATTCACAATTTCCATTTTCATTTGGGTCCAGTAATCTCCTGAAATACTTTTCTACGAAGAGATCCCTAAAGTGCCTTGAAATTGTTCCGGAAACGATTTCAAAATGATCTGATGATAGTTAAAATATATTGCGTAGCATTATGTGCGATATGACACTCGAACAGCTTTAAAATTTCTTTTAAAACATTCCTCAAACGACCCGAGATAATTTTGAGTTAATCTCTTAAAAGATGTGGAAACTATATGGAGATATCTTAGAAATAGTCACAAAATGATTTCGGCGATATAATTACCAAAACAGCCAAAGAGCTGATCCGAAGAAGTCTCTGCAGATCTCGAACACGAACAGTTCCAAACATGTTCTAGAAAATTTTGGAATGTTTCCGATAGGGTTCCTATAATAATCATGAAACCATCCCTTAATAATGCTTAAGGAATCTAGAAATAATCCCGAATCACCATGCCATGGACGTTGTGACAGCGCACTGCACTCAAGTGGCCCAATAAAAACAAGCTAATCCTATTATTTTTTTTAAGAACAGATACTTTTCAAAGCAAGGTAATTTTTTGGATCCGGGTACTTTTTTAAGAACTGGGTACTTGTTATAACATGGAAATGATTCGGACCCCGATAGTTTTTAAGAGCTGTTTATTTATAAACCTGGATGATTTTCAGAACCAGTAATTATTTAAAGTAGGTGTACTTTTTTAAAACCGAGTACATTATGGAATCCGTTTACTTTTTACACTCCTCTGAGAAGAGCTCACAGAGTATATTAATTTTGATCGCATAATGGTACCCCGTAACGGCATAAACTAATCGAGATAGATATAGATCTGGGCGAAAAAAGAAATTAATTTAGCCATGTAGCCATGTCCTTCCGTCCGTCTGTCCGTAAACACTATAACTTGAGTAAATTTTGAGGTATCTTAATGAACTTTGGTATGTAAGTTCCCGGGTACTCATCTCAGATCGCTATTGGAAATGAACAAAATCGGACTATAACCACGCCCCCTTTCTCGATATCGAAAATTTCGAAAAACCGAAAAAGTGCGATAATTCATTACCAAAGAAGGATAAAGCGATGAAATTTGTTAGGTGGGTTGACCTTATAACCCAGAATAGAAAATTAGTAAAATTATGGACAATGGGCGTGGCACCGCCCACTTTTAATAGAAGGTAATTTCAAAGTTTTGCAAGCTGTAATTTGGCAGCTGAGTATGTAATATTCGGTTACATCCGAACTTAGCCTTCCTTAGTTGTTGAGTTTGTTTTGAGTGACGCAATCCCAACCGCGGAAACTAGAATGCCTTTAGATTTTGCGTGACGCATTTTTGTGGATTGAATCAATTATTTCAAATACATTTATACATCTTTGCTGCTTGTTATTCTGATTAATTTTATATGTTATTTGAAGCTTAAATAAAAATATTACTAAGCCATTTGCAAAAGCTGTCTTTCACGCTTGTCTGCTTGAGTTGATTTAAAGTTTTTTCTTAAGTTGCCTAAAAATAAAATTTCAGTTAACACCGCCTACCAGTTGTCGCACTTACATGTTTATGTCTGCAGCAGATGGAATATCCCAACAAGATATTTTAAGTTGGCAAAAACATGAAAGGTAAAATATGTTCGAAAGCTAACATTCACACAATAGGTTGTCAAGAAAGTTTTGTGTGTTGCTATGCTCATACATATATACAAACCTCTATATATGTATGCATACATAAGTTTATATGTATGTGCCACCGCATGCACGAACAAATGTGATAAGGCTGTTACGAAATTCAATTCATTGCCAATGGAGTCGAAGCCTTAAGGTTGTCGCGCCTTCCTGTGGCATAAAAGGATAATACGCCAAGAGGCTCTCAATCACGGTGTCGGAATCTGAATGGAGTTAATTATATATGAGCTTTCAGGCCCAGAATCGAAACCAAAATCGGAGGCATGAATTTTATCAGTGTACAAATAGATGTTGCCAAATCTGAGTTTATGTTATTGATTTAAGCTTATCCGGTCATGTGAAATAACTGAAGTAATGGTATTGATATTGGAACCTTCTTTAACAATGGACACTATGAAAGCCTAATGTTTAAGCTAGCAAATGTCGTGGAAAGAGAAGCATTTAGAGTATAGGCATCTGTTGAGAATCTTGCTTACTTACTTAGTTCGCGCTTAACCTCTAAACGGTTATGGCATTCAAACAAGGCACGCCAGTCGCTCCTTCGCTCCGCCAACCGGCGCCAATTGGTCACACCAAGGGAGTTTAAATCGTTTTCCACCTGGTCCTTCCAACGGAGTGGGGGCCGCCCTCTACCTCTGCTTCCATAGGCGGGTCCCGATAGAAACACTTTCTTGGCCGGAGCATCATCTTTCATTCGCGTAACATGGCCTAGCCAGCGCAGCCGCTGCGTTTTAATTCGCTGGACTATGCTGATGTCTGCGTATAGCTCGTACATCTCATCATTAAATATTCTTCGGTACTCGACATCGCCAACGCGTAGAGGTCCATAAATCTTTCGAAGAACTTTTCTCTCGAACACTCCCAAAGCCGCTTCATCTGCTATTGTCACGGTCGATGCTTCTGCCCCATATAGCAGGACGGGTACGATAAGTGACTTGTAGAGCATGATTTTCGTTCGCCGAGAGAGGACTTTACTTTTCAATTGGCTACCTCGTCCAAAGTAGCATTTATTAGCAAGATTGATTCTTCGCTGTATTTCAGTGCTGATGATGTTGCTAGTGTTGAATGCTGGTTCCCAAATAAACGAAGTCTTTTAGTATTTCGAAATTATGGCTGCCAACAGTAGCGTGGTTGCCAAGGCGCGTATGCGCTGACTCTTTGTTGGATGACAGCAGGTACTTCGTTTTGTCCTCATTCACCATCTCTCTTGAGAATCAACGGGCAGGAAATTTCTAATAAAAAAATGTATGTGCGTAACTCGAGTGCTTCAGCGAAACAACGCAAATGAAGAAAGTCCAAGCAAGGAAATAAATGTCATGCACTTATAAAAAGCGAGAATGGGACATGTTCACGTTATAGTGAAGAGCTCTTTGAAGTGTTTTTGGAAGTAGATTTCCCATGGGTAGATAATGCAAAGGAGTCAGCAGACAACACATGAGCGGTGAAGACTTTTCTAAGTTAAGATCGCCGGGCGCAGATGAAATATTCCCAGCCATACCATAAATTTGTGAGCGGTGGTAAAATGGCTAAGGATGATAATTCATTTGCACACTCTTGGAGAACTGCTCATAAACTTTCCAAAAAATGCAAGAAAGATCGGTCTTATGTGTTCTTCTCAACAAATTTTAGAGGCTGATAGATGTGTATATAAAGTTCAACTAGAATGTACAAATGTTTTAACCAACAGAGCATGCGTACACAAAAGGCAAGCCGGTAGATATAGTACTTCTTCGGGTAGTTATAGACATATAGAAAGCCTGAAAAATAGTCTTAGATATTACGGGGACTTTCGAAAATGTCTCTTAGCAGGCGATCATGGATGGCCTTAATTACATTGTAGTGCAACCAGCTATAACCAAATAGATCGGCTGTGTGTTAAGTTCAAGGAAGATTAATTTACAAATTAAGGTTGTATGAGGTCACGAATTCAGTGGACATGGGCGCGCCGCAGGGTGGGGTATTATTCCCTCTGCTGTGAGCGCTGGCCATTAAACAACTGATGAAGAGGTTCGATAAGCGATCTGTCAAACTTAAGATAACGTTGTAGTTATCACAAGTGAAAAGTTACTTTCAACAATTAACTCTTTGACAGATCGGGCGCTTCAGTATTTCCACGCCTTGGCATTAAATTTCGGGTTAACCACCAACGCAGAAAAGACTTTTTTACAGAGGAGTAACAGAGAGAAACATTGTACGCAATATCTCGGAATCATTCTGGGCAGTAAGTTTTTATAGAAGCTTATCGTGGCACTTAATGACACTGGGATTTATGTGGAGTCTATTGCCCTCTCTCTCTCATTGGGTATTTACAGTAATTTAGAAGCATATCCTACGCTATGGAGGGCTTTTTTGGTGGACAGGCACAAAACAAGCAACCGAATTCCAAAAGGAGGAAGCTCTGACACCAGCGCCTATATGCCCTTCTGTACATTGCACCTGTACATCTAATAGCAAAAAACAAAGCGTTAATAACTACAACGAGGCTCAATGATTCGGGGTAGTTCGAGCCCAGAGTAGTATAGTGTCATGTATTACTTGACGAAAAAACTTACTTTTTTCGACCTGCGGTTCGAAAAAGGCTCTTAGAACCACCATAGAGGTGAAAAGTTGGTGCAAGTTTGCCAAACGGCATACGAGGTGATATACATATACATCGGTTGTCAAGGATATTGGAAGGAGTAAAATCTGCGGTATAATGTGCTGATCTGGAAGTAAAGAGATTCTGACTATAAAGTTTTTAAGGCGGAGGTAGTAGCCGCAACTAGAATAACAGAAGCACTGGAAGAAAAAAAAAAACATAAACTGCAGCCACGTGAACTTTTATATTGACAAACAAGCAACAACCAAAAAAAATAGTTTCGCATATCCCAACAACTAAAGTGTGTTAGAGTGCAAGAAATCACTACGAAGAATCGGTGTAGGGAGAAATATACAATTTTATTAGATCCCTAATTATACTGAAATAGATGAAAATGAAACAGCGGATGAACTAACTAAAAAGGGTGATTCCCTCGACTCTTGCTCCATCGACGTTACAATTGGATTCGGCGAGACTAAAAGAAGGTATTATGTGTATATGATGGGCCAAGCGGAAAAGGTGTCGGTACAAAGGGGACTGCAAAGTTTCGAACGCGGACGCATATTCTGACTGGACACTGCCTTTTGGCGTCACATGCATTTAATAAGGTTTAGCCAGTGATGGTAGCTGTAGGATGTGCTGTTCGGATGAGGCAACGATCGATCCCTCGCTCTCGCCAGGCTAAAACTCCAGCTATTAGAAGTGGCACAGCTACCAAATGGAAAAGCAGCAAGCGGCATAAGTCCTAGAAACCTTCTTGTATTCGTCAATATGACGGATTTAATTCATAAAATAGGTTATGGGTTTTGATAGTCATTTTTCAGTTTGGTACTAAAACAGACTTCTGGTAAAACTATGAGCTCATTCAGTCTACGTGAAGTCCTCGTGGACCGGCCTGTTCACTTTATTCATCATATTGTATTTGGAATTCTGGAGATTTCTGATAATTATGCACCTTCTGCTAACGTCAAAATCGCTGAACTAAACTAAACTAAACTAAACGAATAATTAACTCCCAATAGTCAGTATTGCAAAATGGTCTTTATTTAGACTACTTTTTTTTATTTTGGAGTAGTACAATTATACTTCAGTATCACGTACTTCACAAAAGCGTGCTTTAATCAAACTGATTAGTCATTCCTCAGCTTACGCTGCTTTTAAACTCTCCGCCTTTTGCTCCGAAGGTCTAGACGTTACACCTTCTAGAATTGTAGTATCGCATACTTGGCTAGTTAGCTATATACATGTGTATGTGTGAGTAACAACTTCTTCTCTTAGCTGATGACTACATGTGTGTATGTGAGATAGCGCTTCACTTCGAGCTGCTGGTTATGTTTGTCGACTATTTTTCGTTGCCCTACATAAGCGTCGCTGCTTGCCGTTTTTATTGTTGTGATTATTTACTAACAGCATATTGGTGTCAACATTCGCCACATTATGTTAAAAAGAACATTAAACACAATGCCACAACTTTTATTAAATTTTACTACTGTTCTAGAATTAGCATGAGATTTTTTGAAAAGCAAAAACAAAAACACCAATTTTATATTTGGTTGTTGCTGCACTAAAATACTTTCACATACATAAACATATTCCTTGATTTATTTTCAATTCATATTTAAACAAGTATTTATTGACTTAGGTAGTTAAAATATTACAGCTGACGAAATTCAATTATGAAATCTTGTTTCATTTCGATTGCAATAGTAAATGTTTACACTACATAATTCAATAACGTAAATTGGGAAATCAATTCCTTGTGTCAACAATTTCTTATAGTAGCCAGGTAATTTAGTTAGTTAAATTGTAGAGGTGAGCATTGGTCTTCTGAGACTGTGATGCATCGTGTTTATCTATTCAAGAGCGATATTATTTACAGTACATTCGGAAAGTATTAGAACAAGATAAAAAATATGTTGTTGAAATAGCGTCAGAATTTATTTTACCAGCTTGAAAATGGTCAAGTGAAAGGAAATATCCGTCGAAATATGAGCCCAAATCATTATTTTGCAAAAAAACAGGGAAAAACTATCGAGAAATAACCAAACTTTTGAAAATACCTCTGTGTTCAGTTCATAAGGTCATTAGAAGATATCGTGAAACTGGACAATATACTAACAGAAAACGACCTGGTCGACCAAGAAAGACAAACCAAAACGTCGACAACAAAATATATGCAATAAGTAAGGCCAATCGATGGAAATCTGCATCAGAAATTCGTGCCGAAATTAATGAAGACTTGGGTTCACTAATATCGCTCACGACAGTCAAAGGCCGGCTTAAAGAAAAAGGTATAATTGGACGCATTGCTGTCAGAAAGCTACTTCTACGGCCGGTAATAAACAGAAAAGACTGAGGTGCTCTCAGGCACATATTGACTGGACGATTGATCAGTGGACATCATTTTTATGGTCGGACGAATCAAAATTCGAACTTTTCGGTAGCCATAGGCGTCAATACATATGTTCGCAGAAGCGTCAATGGAAGATTCAAAGCAGATTTCATTGTGCCAACTGTGACACATGGCGGTTGCTCAGTGATGGTTTGGGCAGAGATAATTTTAAACTAAAGATGTTGCATGCGCGAAAAATAGTGTGAAGCAACCTTCACAAAACTCTAGTAGGTCACATTCACCACTCACCACAGCAGAATGTGTTAAATTGCTACTGTCTGTATCTGTTATTTGACAATTATTTGTACATTTTCTATTCAGCTAATCTGTCCAGAATTTAAATTTTTACTCTCTAAAACTCCAATCAGTGTAATTTTTTGTGTTTAAATTATGTTAAAAATTGTGTTAAAGTTTGTGTTGTGGTGGAGTATAAGAATTTTGTGAAGCTCTGCTGCTTTCCACTGAAGTTCGAGCATGCAACATTTTTATCCTCAAAAATCTTTGATTTGGGGCTATTTTAGCTACATTAGCGTTGGGTCACTAAAAAAATTTGAAGGAATTATGAAAAAAGAGCAGTATCACAGTATACACCAACGCCATGCAATATCATCTGGCATTAATTTGATGGTCGTGAATTCATTTACCAAAACGATAACGATCCGAAATATACACCGAAACATTGTACTTCTTATTTAAAACAAAAAAAAAGGTGCACGTGACCTTGATACAATGGAGTGGCCACCGAAATCCCCCGATTTAAATCCCTTCGAGCTATTGTGGGAAGAATTGGATTGAAGCGTGAGAGATCTAAAGCCAACAAGCCTTCCTGACCTCTGAGATTGTTTGAACGAAGCGTGGAATAATATCCCACATCAAACACTTCAAAAGCTCATCGAAGGAATACCGAAATTGTGCGCTGCAGTCGTCTATGCAAAAGGTGGCAATTTTCAAGAAAATCGCTTAAAGTAACATATTCACTTTTTCTTATAAATTTTGATGGAACTTTCAGTAAAATTTATTAAAAATATCTTCGGATCATAGAACTGCGTTGAATGTACAAAACTACTGCGAATATGTGAATAATATTTTAATAAATGATACGGTGAACTAACAAAAGCAACTTTTTTCATCTTGTTCTAATACTTTCCGACTGTACTGTATGTATGTAGATAATGCAAGTGTTAGAACATTTGTATTGGTAAGCTTTTATACAAACACCAAAATTGAATCAAGCAAATAAATGGAAATGTTCAGAGGGAATTCGCGTTACAGCTTTTGCATTGACAAGACAAGGCAATTCAGTTAATCAAATTATGTATTAGTTATATCGCTTAGTAAGCTGCTATTATGCAACAACAATAGGTATATGTATGTATGTGAACGTAATGTTAAGCACCATGCTTCCTGGCAAAGTATGATTTTATAAGGCTCAGGGTGCAGCAAACAGTTTTGGATACGACTAATTTACGTATGAGGACATAAATATACGTAGCTAGTTATTTTCTACTGTAACCTTAATAAGCGTAAAATGGGATATTGGTTTTTGGGACTCCGCTTATTTGTATCTTAGATTAGGTTAAGTAGTAGTTGCTGCACCATGTGCACACATAGGCCAGTATCAGTTGGCCCGTTGAGGTACCACAGAAAGACACCATTAGCTCTCCTCTTCGAACCATTTCGAGGACCTCATAAAAGCCGCCAAGTCCCTTATATCATGCTCCCAGACCTGGCGGAGATTGCTCAGGAAGGGAGCTCCTAGACAGCGTTGTCTGGGGCCACTTAACGCCGGGCAGTTGCAGATGAGGTGCATCACCGTTTCCTCCTTCTCGTCTTCTTTACAACTTCTGCAGCATCGTCGAAAGGGCGCTCCTAGCCTTTTCGCATGCCTTCCGATAAGGCAGTGCTCAGTCAGAACTCCTACAAGTGAGGAGATTTTGTCACCGGTGTAGACGTGACGGGATATTTTAGTACGAAGAGATCGGCGACAGTTTAGTACGTTTAACGGTGGTATTTTGTACCGTTTGGTATACAGAACAAGTTCCACCTTGTCTGAATTGACGCTGATTCTGCATCTGGAGGCCCACGAGGAAACCTCCCGCAGTGCTACTTGCATCAAGTCACACAAGGTTTGGGGGAATTTGCCCCTATAAACAATAGCTAGGTCGTCCGCATATGCCACAACCTTGCCGCCACCCCAACGTGTATCTTGTAATAACGAGTTTACCGTTAGGTTCCATAAGAGCGGGTAGAGAACTCCGCCCTGAAGCGTGCCTCTTGTGATATAGCGTATTCTATCAGACTTCCCCATGGATGAAAGTATTTTCCTATATTGGTATCTTACGAAGAAATGATAAGTGAGATGAAATTATATATATAAAGCAGAGGAATGAGAACTGCTCGTAAAGTTTTCCTACAGAAAGCGGCGAAGTTCGGTCATATGTATCCTAAACACTACATGCCAATTATCTCAACACTTCTGCTCAAAACCTTTAAGAGGCTAGTAAGTGTGCACTTAAATTTCTACATGGATCAAAACCTATTCTCCATAATACAACATACTACACCAAAGGCAAATCGGTGGACAGAAAAATTCTTCATCAAATTAATTAAAAGTTGTATACAACAATAATATATGACTTACTTGCTTAATTGGCGCTTAAAAGTTTAAACGGTTTGGCTTTCCAACAAGGCGCGTTAGTCGCTTCTTCTCGTCGCTCTGCTAGCTGGCACAAATCGAATTTGTATCATTTCCATCTGCTCCTTTAAATCCGAGTGAGGGCTGCCCTCTTCCCTTGCTTCCGTAGGCAGATTCCGATATGAATACCATCTAGGTCGGATCATCATGGCCTGTCTGCATAAAGTTAATACAGCTCATCATTACATCTATTTCGGTAATCACAGTCGCCAATGATTATTGTTACGTGGCTGACTGTTTGGGTGGTGAGGAGCGGCGGCAAGCAGGTATGCTTGCGGGCCCAGGCTAGCTCGTCGTCTTGGGCGGGGTATTGCACCACCGACCTCACCCGCAGCCACATGAACAAAAAAAAGGTTCATACCTGCATGTGATTACAAAGGAAAGCTGAAATAGATAGAAATAGACGTGAGGGGCAAAGTTATAGAGGGGAAAGCATGAGGGGCAGAAAAAGGTGAAGGCCTGTCCTGTCAGGTGGAGTCTACCCTCCCTCTGCAGTGCAACTTGCACTGCACCGTGGGCACTGTGCTGACTCCTGTTTACCTTACAGTGCCCCCAAACCTGACCTGAGTCTGTCCATCCGTCAATAAGTCATTTCCCTATTAGTCACCTTCACCTTACCTTAACGCGCGCAAGCGCAGCACCAACACCAAAATTCGACTTAGCCCCGCATTATGAATGTCTTAAAATTTCATCCAGACATAATTCTTATAATTTATTTACAAAATTTTTTTTGGTTTACAAATTACCAACTAATACCCTACTACTAGTTCAATAATTTCAACAAACTTTAAAATCAAAATTTACTACAAAATAATTTTCCAAGGGCTTCAAAAGTTTACTCAAAGTAACAATAAAAAATTGCTCAAACTTAATGCTAACTTTTATTACTGGCGAACATTAAAAATTCATAAGAGTGCAAGAACCAGTGGATACATTCCAAATTCAATTCTATAAAAAAAAATACCTACGACTAATAGACCCAGTGTCTGGCCTCAAACAAAAAAAATTTAAACTTTTAGGGCCACCCTAATGCGATATTATTACTAAGACCTAGTTCTAAGCCCTAAAATTACAAATTCAAATAAAATAAAATAAGAGGGCGAATAAGTAAAAAAATCCAAGTACCTTAATCTCTGACCTACCGCAACCTCACCAGCAAATCCAGCATCAATTTTCTACAACGTAAAAGTAGGTCATCTAAAAAGGTATGTAGGTGCAATTGTATGTTTGAAAAATTCTTATGTATGCATATATATTATTTTGGTTTCCTTTGTCAACGCCAATTCCTTTTCTACTTTAGCAAGACTAGGAAAATTGCCTGGCAATATATGTACATACATACATACGTGCATATATACTCTTCCAAATGTTAAATATTATCACTCACCGTGTCACTCACTCCGTTGAAGGCGCCTGCATGAAGTTGAGCTCGCGAGCTGTAAAGAGAAAACACTCAAAGCATATATGCTCAATGCACATACATTTATCCGGCACACTATTCTTTCTCCGCACTCAGCAAGACCACTCGCTTGTGATCTTGGATATTGAGTTAGTTAGTTTGACAAAGCGTCGATGACAATACCAAAATGCCTGCTACTGTGTGCATTCCTATTCAAAAAAAAAATTTACTAGTTTTCTGGTTTCTTTCCGGGATGGGAGTGCACCGGAGGCCTCGGAGACCCCACGGGAATTACAGAAGAAAAAAAAATAATAAAATGCAGTAAGTGCCAAAGCAAGAAAACAATTATTAAATTAGCGAAAAGTTAGATGAACCGCATGGGTTCTTACACGAGTGTGTGGGTGGAAGTATGGTGAAAAAAAAAATAAAAAAAAAAAACGAAAGTTTGCAAAAAAAAAGAAACAAAAGGAAGAAGAAACGAAAAAAAAAAGGCAAAAGGCACAAAAATGTGCAAGAATTCCTTCCAGTGGGAAAGAGATGAGAATTTGTGAAAGAAAACTTAAAAAGGTTCAAAGAAAAATTATCTTCGGTTATATCTTCCGTAAGCTTGCCCCGTAATCAAAAAAAAAACCTACTTTATTAAAAATATGACTTCCCCTTGATAACTTCGTGGCGTTTATGCCTACTTATGCCCTTTTTCCCAAATATCTACACCGCTAGTATGGTTAAGTACAAAAAACCCAGTAACCATTATTAATTAATACAAATGTACAGGACAAAAATGTATCTCGTGGACTGTGTTGTTTCTCCAATCTGGTAGCTGATCCAGTCGTGATGTTGTAGTTGTTACAATGTTGCCAGCACCCTTTTTCCAGTGTTATAATGAAATGTTTGAGTTGTTGTGGTAGTTTTGCTGGCCTATATAAGCATGAGTAATGGTAGTTGTTATGGTGGCGATGTATCCGTGTTGCCGACACCTGTTGTGGTTAGCCGCAGTGCATATGCATCGCAATTGTGGTGGTTGGAATGGTGTAATTGTCGGTGCAAGCCAATGTTAGTTGTTGTTGTGGATGCGTTTTACTCCGCCAATAAAGGAATGCTAACAGACTTGTGTATCAAGGGTATTGTTTTTGGGTGTTTAGCCGTCGGCTAAATAATAAAGTGTGGTGCTTGTGGATGCGTAGCAGTTGTTTTTGGCCGGAATGTCACCAGTGTGATGTTGTTGTTGTTGGCGTTGCGTCGCCAATGTAATGGGGATGATATAATTGGTGCTGAGCGGTATGTCGCCAATGTGATATAGTTGTCGTTGGGCGTTTCGCCGCCAATATATATAAATTGTTGTTGTGGTTGTTGCTTCCGTATATCGCCAATATAGAGACTAACTACCGGTTGTGGTTGGTGTTGCGCCGCCGATATGACAAAAATGTTGTAGTTGTTGTTGTGGTGTGCGCCACCAAATTAAAAGTGTAGTGTAGTGCGTGGTTGTTGTTGCCGGGCGGTATTTCGCCAAGAATACTGTATTTGTTTTTGGGCGGTACGCCGCCAAGAACCGTGCCCAGTGGACCCTCTCCCCAGAAAAATCAATCATGCGCTGCAATTAAATGCAAAAAAAAAATCTCTTTAGAAAATTCAGAGGTAAAAGCGTATTTATGTACATGTACCTATACACAGTTGCCTATGGATTTTCTGTCTGCATAGTCATATACTCATCTACATACCTATATTTGTATGTAGGAGCGTAAATGATAATGCAAGTTTTCTTTTGGCTCGCTTGGGAGGTAGGCCAGGTGGATGACCCAGCTCCAGTCAAGCATGCCTGAAAAAAAAAATATGTGTTCTTACCTCTTGCAGAATTTATTGACAGAAAACTGCTTCCAGCTCCTTGCACGTACCGCGGAAACTTTCGACGCGCACAAACTTTCAAAAATGCGATTAAATTCGCGCACTACAAACTTTGTTAAATTTTTTTTTTTTTTTTTTTCACTTTCGTTTAAAAGCGCGCACTTCACTTTTGACTATCACCACTAGACTTGCACTGGACACTGTTAAAACAAGACTTTGGCCCGTTGACTCAGTTTTCCCCTTCTTATAGCCACCGCCGTGGTAAGGAACGTTACCCAGAAAACGGAAAATTCCTACCTATACAAGCTAAACCTTCTTTTCGGCTTTCCCGTATTTTCCGTCTATACAATCATGCACTCATACATCCATACGCTTACCGCTCCACAAAACGAACACCTACACAGATACATTTTGTTCGCGCCTTGGCCGCTTACACTGATGCATCCACACGTTCCTAGCCTTTCACGAATACCCATCCACCTACATAATACCGAACAGAACAAACACATAGTTACATACCATTCGTCAAGGCTGCTAGGTTGTTAGCAACATGGTGAAATTTTTCTTATTGTAACAACATGATGCCAAGCGCAACATCTAATTTCCGTTCCAACATTGTGTTCCCTACAGGCACAATGTTGTCAATGTTAATGTTATCATGTTAATATTATTTTAATGGCAACATTGCGGCTAAGGCACGGACCTGGACACAAAACACATAAACACATAGACGCATATACACTCTGCCACTCATTCAAGCCAGTATGGAGACAGGCTGTCGTTACATTATATATGTACACGGCGCGCTTTTAGCTTGTCTCCACATGACATTAACCACCTTTTCAATTTCAATGTGTGGTATCAACGCTTCTAACACCGCATCTCTTTGGTCCAATCCTGTTAAAACAGAAAGTTTCCTTGGAATCCCATTAGAGGATACTGATAAAAGTTTGTGAGTGTTAGCTCCTTTTGGATGGAGCGATGTACACTACAAAAACAATAACAAGCCGTCTACCAAAAGGTCTTTCAACTCAACAGTCTCTACTACCAAGCTCGTATATTGACAGGAACGCCTTCTCTATGTCGGTGCATTAACTGTCGTTAACTATTCTGATTTCTTCGTACACAAAATAAAAGATCGTAATGATTAATAAAGTAATCTCTACTCAAAAAAAAAAAAAAAACACTAATGGCGTTTTCTTTTCAGGAAATAATTTGGCCCAATAAGTTTTTCTTTTCTCCCCCATTAAGTTTGTGTGTACCTTTAAACAAATATTTCTCACTAAATTAGAAACGGGATAGAGTTACCTACAAATTCAGCCAGGCAACCTAGTTCAAAAGATAGAATTTTATAGTACAAAAAAGGAAAACATTTTTTGCAGAAAAGGAAACGCCATTACCTTACTCATAGAAAACATTTCTTGAAAGAAATTTTTATTTATTCATTTATTTATTTGGCACAACTTAGCCTGATAATTAAAAACATAGACTAGGTAGAAGCTATGGCTGTTGAGCCTTAAGCTCGATCGATAACAGATATTGGTAGTCTTGATATTATTATTATTTAGATTTTGAATTTTTTACCATAATGTATGATTCTCGATTACTGCACAAGTAATTTTAAATCATATTGTTTGTAGCCGTAGGACATATGTATGTATGGCTATTTTCTATTTCATATGTTTGCTTTGCAGTTGTTGTTGTGCAGCGTTTAAAACTAGCGGCATAGCGATGTATCGAATATAAATTATAAATTTCGAATATAAATTTATAAAAATACCCTTTTGAAAATAAATTAATAAAAATCAGTGCAAATCTTGAGAAACCTTTAACTTGAAATTTGGTGGATTAAAATAAATTGGGCAACAAAACTACATACTAAAAAAAATTCCTAGAACTCCGAATAAAAATATCGAATTTTCGATGTTTTTTGAAATCGTGTTTAAATTTGGTTTGTATAGTTTCAGATACAACATTTTTTAACTTTTTTCTTAAATATTGTATAGAAAAATAAAGAAAAAAAAAGTGAGTAAATTTAATAAAAATTGCTATTTTTATTATTTATTTTTTTTTTTTTTGCTATGCTGTTACAAATTCATGCCTTTATAATATTGAAATATTTACTTGAATGCTGCTTGTGCAAAAAAAAACCGCTACTGTCAGCATGCGATTTAATTTCAGTCAAAAAGTGCGACTACCGCACTCGGCAACGCTGAAAAATTCATAATATTTAGTGAAGCCCCTCTTGGGCGGACACTTTTTCGTCAGACAACTTTTGGCTGCTCAACAGAGTTGTTAGCTATTTTAAAATTGTTTATTTCTCAAATGGATTTAGCACTTACCTTCTATTTTAAAGACAAACTTTTAAATAACACTGCTACCAAAAGTAGGTCAGCCTGTGCCACGGAAGAGATCTTAGAGCTCCAATGAGGATAGAAGACGATGGCAAATGCGCGGAAATGGAACCGACATGATCTATGGTATACTACGCGGATTCGGTAATAAAGAAATCATTCAAGCCGGCAGATAATTATAGTGTCCTTCAGCCGGAAGTGGAAGCCTTGACCAAAGCAGCAGAGATACTGGGGGAAAAAACTGCAGCCACGTAGGCTTTTGCATTGACAACCAGGCAGAGTGCATATAGGCCTAAAGTCAGTATAGGGCACCAGTCATAAGAGCACAGATGTTAAAGTAAGTTCGGATGAATTGAGATCTTTTTGATTAATTTGTTACGACAACAGGTCTCAGTGCCTGTCGATAATAGATTCGTATCCGCTGATTGCTAATTCGGCCATGAGTGTCCCTTCCATAGAAGGACAATTCATTCAAAAAGTTTTATCTAAAACTGTCCGACCGAGTTAAGTGTCCATTAGCAAAGGGTCTTTCTGTATAACTCTTTTTTTTTTGTAGTGTTGGTTGCATGTGGTTTATCTTTTGCACATGTAAGCACATAAACATGTGCTAAAATATAAATAAGTATATTATTATTCATTTGTGCAATTTGCAAATTAAATTCTTGTGTGATGTGATAATCATCGTGCAACAAATATAATAATGAAATTTGTTACAATTGCGGTTTCAGTCAAACATTTCTATTTGTTAGCGCCTTTGTGGTTGAGGTTCAATGTAATATGTATGTAGTTATTGACAAATATAAAAATTAGTTTATTTAAAAAGTTATTAAATGTTAATTGTTAGATACATTAAATGAATTTAAGAATCACGGCGCAAACTTCTCGGCACAACGTCAAATGTTCAACTGCCGTTCTTCGTGTATTTAAAAGTCGGCTTTCGTTAAAAATGTTTTACCATGCAGGGTTGTATTTAATTAGTTGTAGCATTTAGGGTTGTGTTTGGTTGGTTCTATTATAGTTTAGTACGTTTGACCACTTCTGGTCTTTAACCCTAGTCCCACATGTATTATATTTTTACAATGATAGAATATATGATGGGGTGTGTATAGAAATAGGTTTAACTGTAAATTTATTGATACTTGAATATTAAATTTTACCTGAAAAAAATGTATGCTAATTACCTTTATAACATAACACATAAATTCAATGTAATTATATAACGAGCATTCCTTAGAAAATCGTAAATTTTATCGATTTTCGAATTTCTCTCATAATTAATTTACAATGCTTATATATTCTAAACTAGTGCACCCGGCAGACATTGTCTTGCAAAAAAATTGATCTGCTCACATTCAAAAGTAAGCCTCGCTTCCCCCATTTCTCTGTATAACATTCTGGCCTATTTTATCCTTCAGTTTTCTTCTTATTCTTGCCCGTAACTTTCTCCATTTATATATTCACGCTCCCGCTCAAATTACGAGTATCACTCCCATCCGACTTCAGATCTAACTCACACTCTCACTCCAATCCTCACTCCCGCTCAAAATCCCATTCTCACCCCAACATCTACTCCCACTTTCACTTTCACTTCCACTCTAACACTCTCCAAAGCACTGCGTTTACTCCCACTCCCAATTCAGGTATCGATCCCACTCTCACTTTTACTACCATTCCCACTCACACTCTGACTCCCGCTTCCACATATATTTTCACTCCCTCTCTGTTTATTTGTTTCACTCTCACTACACTCCATTCATATGTGAAATCTCTATAATAAATAGTTTTGGATACCTTCTACAAATAATTGCGGGAATTAAGCGTAGCTTAATTTTTCACTTGAAAAACGTATGCTTAGCTTAGAATAAGTGAAGAGGTCATTCAGATCTTGGCGATAGAACCTAATGGAACAAGCAGGTAGGTGGCAGGGATGACCTATAGGGTTAAATGTGGTAATATTTATGGTTTTCGAGATAATCAGACAAGTACCTTAATGATTCCTCTTACTGGAACGTACGTCGGGTAGCGTCCATATCGCTACAACAACAATAACATAGAACCACAAAAAAAAAAACAAGAGAAAGTCATTACCAACTTTCCAACGAAGAAACCACATTATTATAAAGAGAATATTTTATTATAATGATAATAAAATCAACTTCGAAAGCTGAAAAAAGTGCACTACGCCGAAGAGAATTTTTTATTGTTAGTTTTCGTGAAGCAGGGACTGCATGGCTCTATTTCTTTATTGTTAATTTCTCTAAAAGTGAACTATCTTATGGCGCTGAACCTCACACTACGTGACTGATTTCTGATACAAGTTTAAACAGATCACAACTGGATTTTCCTGCTCCCCGCGGTACATTTTTTAATGACAACTGTGTTAGGATCGCGATACATTATAGCCTCATACAAAAGACAACATTTTTAAAAGGAGAATGTTTAAACCTTCCTATCTTTTATTTTTGGGTACATTTTCGTCACGACATTTGTCTTGAATATATATCTAAATCATATATATTTTTGATATAGGACCAACTCAAATTAAATTTATATCGAGGCCCTTTAAGTCGTTACCATAATTTTGAACAAGTGTATAGATAGCACATCAAATCCTATACTCCATCTTAATTAGTTTATCGACATTCGGCTAACATTTAGGTAGCTACCGCATCGGTCTTAAAAAATCTTATATCATTCCTCCTGAACAAGCCAAATTAAAAACAATATCTCATCATGAATTCCTAAATCTGAACATATGGCTTTGAAGTAATCAGATAAATATTGTTACGAATATTAGCAACACTAAGGGGTACTGTCATCTCTAAGCGATGCTAAGCAGTGACTTGTATGCACATAAGTAATTCAATCATTATGTCCACACGTATGTACGTACACGCAGCGGAGAAGCAACGCACAAACACATGCAGATATCTTAGCTGAGATGCTCCCAAAAGTATACATTTATAATTGTGGAAGTGTCGCTCACAAATACACGCGCATATGAGAGCTACACACGTGCATCTGTAGTTATAATTATATAGCAGTAACTAAGTAAATTCTGGAAGCACCTAGAAGATGTAAGGAGGAAATCAGTATAAAAGCAGCAACAATGAAGGCGCGACAATCAGTTTAATTTTAGCAAGCTTTTGGTTGTGAAGTATCAGTGTTATTGTGAAGTACCTTAATAAAGACCATTTTGCATTATTAAATATTGGAGTTATTTATTCAACAGTTTAGCAATTCGAACGTTAGCAGAGAATTTGGAATAAGCGGAATTTCAGTAAATTCGTTACAATATGTTTATGAAACATAGCCATTGACAATGTAGTATTTCTGTGACTATAAAATCTCATAACTGTATGTTCACAAGCCAATTAACAGCACATTAAATATGTAAATCAAAACTTTTTTAGAATTTTTTTTCCAAATAATAAAATACGTATTTCTTTTCATGCGCCATGTTTTGAAAGTCAGTCAAAAACTTATTTGTAAACAATTTTAGCCTCTCAAACTTAGCACTAAGTGAAATTTTTGTGACAATATGCCAACTCAGCAGATAAAAAAAAATCTGTTGTGCTTGTTATGATTTTTTTTAAACTTTGAATTGCAAAGTTTCAGTGCCACAGAAAAACAGTTATTCTCTTTTTTTTGTGGTGAGATATTTAAATATACATTCCGTATACAAATGCCCATGAAATATTTAATAAAGTGCAATTAACAAAGAAATTGTTCTCCGATTTGACATTTGTCAAGGTTGAAAAGCATAAAATCAAGGAACATTTCGATTTCATTTTAAGGCTATAGTAATTCAATGCAATCGCAGTATTGAAGGAAATTCTTCAAAAATTTATTCTTAAATTTGTGTCTAACTTTCTTAGATAAAAGCTTAGTTAGCTAAAGTTGAACTAGCCCTTCTGTGAGGACGTTACACAGACTGAATAAAACTAACAGAAGTTTGTTTAATGATCAAATTTAAGAACCCAATCAAAACCAGAACCTTTGTCTTCGCTTCCTTTTGACAGATATCAGAAGCTTTCTAGTATATCACTTGCTCATTCTGCTCTGTATGACTTCTAATAGCGCAAAGAATGAGCACAAAACGTCCTCGAGCGTTTCCTCCTTCAATCCTCAGTTCCTAAATCTGCTACCACTGATTAAACCTAATTTAAAAGCATGTGACACTAGAAGGCAATTCCAAGTTAGAACACCCATTATGAGCCTAGAGTCCCCTCTTTTCAAAGCTATAAGACCTACAGATGATCTTTGACACCCAACAGCCCATCGCTTGGGTGCTGCTTTTCCCGCTTCGCCAATTAGAAGTAACCCTTGCCTTATTTTAATATCGTCCAAACTGATTGGAATGTTTATAGAGCAAGCTTCTGGGGATGCGCCCTTTAGAAGTAGCTTATCCGCATTATCTTCGATTTCCATATTCTCTGGGGCCAAGTATAGATGTATACTTTTCCTATCCAGATAAAGGTAGCTCATGTAAATTCCTCAATTGCAACTTGGCCATCAATATAAATGTTGATTGAATATTGATTAAATAAAATTAAATAAAATAAAATAAAATAAAATAAAATAAAATAAAATAAAATGAATAAATTAAAAAAATAAAAAAAAATAAAACAAAATAAAATACGGCAAAACAAAGTTAATTCAAATAAAATAGGATAAAGTAAAATAAAAAATAAATATAATCAAATGAAATAAAATAAAATAAAAAAAATAAAATAATTTTAATAAAACAAAATTAAATTAAATGAAATAAAATAAAATAAAATAAAATAAAATATAACAAATCAAAGTAAAATAAAATAAAATAAAGGAAATAAAAAAAATAATTGCATAAAATAAAATAACATCAAATAAAGTTTATTTAAATTAAATTAACTTGAATTCTCTTTAATTTTCCTAAATAAAACACTTTAAATAAAATAGAATAAAATTAAATTTAACAAGCAAGGAAGTCTAAGTTCGGGTGTAACCGAACATTACATACTCAGTTGAGAGTTATGGAGAAAAATAAGGAAAAATCACCATGTAGGAAAATGAACCGAGGAAAACCCTGGAATGTGTTTGTATGACATGTGTATCAAATGAAAGGTGTTAATGAGTATTCTAAAAGGGAGTGGGCCTTAGTTCTATAGGTGGACGCCTTTTCGAGATATCGCCGTAAAAGTGGACCAGGGGTGACCCTAGAATGCGTTTGTACAATATGGGTATCAAACGAAAGGTGTTAATGAGTATTTTAAAAGGGAGTGGTGGTAGTTTTATATGTGAAGGCGTTTTCGATATATTGAACAAAATGTGGATCAGGGTGACCCACAGCATCATCTGTCGGGTACCGCTAATTTATTTATATATGTAATACCACGAACAGTATTCCTGCCAAGATTCCAAGGGCTTTTGATTTCGCCCTGCAGAACTTTTTCATTTTCTTGTACTTAATATGGTAGGTGTCACACCCATTTTGCAAAGTTTTTTTCTAAAGTTATATTTTGCGTCAATGGACCAATCCAATTACCATGTTTCATTCCTTTTTTTGTATTTGGTATATTATTATGGGATTTTTTTAATTTTTAGTAATTTACGATATCGAAAAAGTGGTCGTGGTCATAGTCAGATTTCGACCATTTTTTACACCAATATAAAGTGAGTTCAGATAAGTACGTGAACTGAGTTTAGTAAAGATATATAGATTTTTGCTCAAGTTATCGTGTTAACGGTCGAGCGGAAGGACAGACGGTCGACTGTGTATAAAAACTGGGAGTGGCTTCAATTGATTTCGCAATTTTTCACAGAAAACAGTTATCGTCCAAGAATCTAAGCCCCTACAAAATTTCACAAGGATTGGTAAATTTTTGTTCGACTTATGGCATTAAAAGTATCTTAGAAAAATTAAATGAAAAATGTCAGAGCTACGCCCATTTTGAAATTTTCGTTTATTTTTGTATTTTGTTGCACCACGTCATTACTGGAGTGGAATGTTGACATAATTTACTTATATACTGTAAAGATATTAAATTTTTTGTTAAAATTTTACTTAAAAACAAGTAAGGAAGGTTAAGTTCGGGTGTAACCGAACATTGCATACTCAGTTGAGAGCTATGGTGACAACATAAGGGAAAATAACCTTGTAGGAAAATGAACCGAGGGAAACCCTGGAATATGTTTGTATGACATGTGTATCAAATTAAAGGCATTAAAGATTATTTTATGAGGGAGTGGGACATAGTTCTATAGGTGGACGCCGTTTAGGGATATAGCCATAAAGGTGGATCAGGGTTGACCCTAGAATGCGTTTGTACGATATGGGTATCAAATTAAAGGTATTAATAAGAGTTTTAAAAGGGAGTGGTGGTAATTGTATATGTGAAGGCATTTTCCAGATATCGACCAAAATGTGGACCAGGGTGACCCAGGACATCATCTGTTGGATACCGCTAATTTATTTATATATGTAGTACCTGCCAAGATTTTAAGGGTTTTTTATTTCGCCCTGCAGAACTTTTTTCATTTTCTTCTACTTAATATGGTAGGTGTCACAACCATTTTATAAAGTTTTTTCTAAAGTTATATTTCGCGTCAATAAAACAATCCAATTACCTTACCATGTTTCATCCCTTTTTACGTATTTGGTATAGAATTATGGCATTTTTTTCATTTTTCGTAATTTTCGATATCGAAAAAGTGGGCGTGGTCATAGTCGGATTTCGTTCATTTTTCATACCAAGATAAAGTGAGTTCAAGTAAGCACGTGAACTAAGTTCATTAAAGATATGCCGATTTTTGCTCAAGTTATCGTGTTAACGGCCATGCGGAAGGACAGACGGACAACTGTGTATAAAAACTGGGCGTGGCATCAACGGATTTCGCCCATTTTCACAGAAAACAGTTAACGTCGTAAAATCTATGCCCCTACCAAATTTCAAAAGGATTGGTTAATTTTTGTTCGAATTATGGCGTTAAAAGTATCCTAGACAAATTAAATGAAAAAGGGCGGAGCCACGCCCATTTTGAAATTTTCTTTTATTTTTGTATTTTGTTGCACCATATCATTACTGGAGTTGAATGTTGACATAATTTACTTATATACTGTAAAGATATAAAATTTTTTGTTAAAATTTTACTTTAAAAAAATTTTTTTTTTAAAAGTAGGCGTGGTCCTTCTCCGATTTTGCTAATTTTTATTAAGCGTACATATAGTAATAGGAGTAACGTCCCTGCCAAATTTCATCATGATATCTTCAACGACTGCCAAATTACAGCTTGCAAAATTTTAAATTACCTTCTTTTAAAAGTGGGCGGAGCCACGCCCATTGTCTAAAATTTCACTAATTTTCTATTCCGCGTCATAAGTTCAACTCATCCACCAAGTTTCGTCGCTTTATCTGTCTTTTGTAATGAATTATCGCACTTTTCCGGTTTTTCGAAATATTCGATATCGAAAAAGTGGGCGTGGTTATAGTCCGATATCGTTCATTTTAAGTAGCGATCTGAGATGAGTGCTCAGGAATCTACATACCAAATTTCATCAAGATACCTCAAAATTTAATCAATTTATCGTGTTAACTGACGGACGGACGGACGGACGGACGGACGGACATGGCTCAATCAAATTTTTTTTCGATCCTGATTATTTTGATATATGGAAGTCTATATCTATCTCGATTCCTTTATATATGTACAACCAACCGTTATCCAATCAAACTTAATATACCCTGTGAGCTCTGCTCAACTGAGTATAAAAAATTCTTTTAAAGTGGGCGTGGTCGTATGTGGGCGGTGCCACGCCTATTGTCCAAAATTTTACTAATTTTCTATTCTGCGTCATAAGTTCAACTCACCTGCCAAGTGAATGATATTGAAAAAGTGGGCGTGGTTATTGTCCGAAATCGTTCATTTTAAAGAGCGGTCAAGGAAGAGTGGCCAGGAACCTACATACCAAATTTCATCAAGATACTTCAAAATTTACTCAAGTTATCGTGTTAACGGGCAGACGGACGGACGGACATGACTAAATCAAATTTTTTTTCGATGCTGATGATTTTGATATATGGAAGTCTATATATATCTCGAATCCTTTTCCTGTTCAACCAACCGTTATTCAATCAAAGTTAATGTACTATGTGAGCTCTGATCTGGTGTTGCTTTCGAAAAGTTATCGATTAATCTATGAACGCTTATAGATATGTTATCAAAACTGTGTCGCTTTACAATTTCTCATTGGGGTGGGATCTAAAAGATATCGATTTATTGTCAAAAAATTATAGATTATTTACCGAAATGTTATCGATGTAATATAAAAAGGATACTAATTTGTTTTCGAAAACCTAAAGATATGTTATCGGAGTGTTTCAAATTTTTTATCGAATTTTTTCGAAACTTTATGGATTTTGCTTTTGTGTTACTTTTTTATCGTAGTATTATCGATTTGTAAATGACGAATCATTGGTTTGTTACGAAACATATATCGATAAAATTTCAATATAAAATCGATGAAACTTGTGTCATTCATCGATAAAAAGCCGATAAAAACCCAATAAGAAGACGATGACAAACTCACAACAAATCCATAGCAAGCTGATGGCAAAACGAAAACTCGAAAATAGTTATCAATAATTAACCAATTATAAAACAATAATTTGTCGATATCGGATGTTATCGATAAGAAGCCGACAAAGCTCTTCTACAAATGCCCGAAACTATTTGTTTCTCGTAAAATTACCGCTGTTATGGTTAAACTTCAGCCGCTGTGTGAGCTCTAGTTAACTTGTGAATATTGTTTTCCTAGAGGAACACCTGTATGTTTACACATCGAGCTTCACGAGCACATGGTACTCAGCTGAGCAGAGCTCACAGATTATATTAATTTTGTTCGCATAATGGTACCCTGTAACAGCATAAACTAATCGAGTTAGATATACATTATATACCAAAAAGATCTGAGCGAAAAAAGAAATTCATTTAGCCATGTCCGTCTGTACGTGAACACGATAACTTGAGTACATTTTGAGGTTTCATAATGAAATTTGATCAGATTGCTATTTAAAACGAACGAAATCGGACTATAACCACGCCCACTTTTTCGATATCGAAAATTTCGAAAAACCGAAAAAGAGCGATAGTTCACTACCAAAGGCGGGGTTGGCCTTATGACGCAGAATAGAGAATTAGTAAAATTTTAGATAATGGGCGTGGCACTGCCCACTTTTAAATGAAGGTAATTTAAAAGTTTTGCAAGCTGTAATTTGGCAGCTGAGTATGTAATGTTCGATTGCACCCGAACTAAGCCTTCCTTACTTATTCTAAATGCTGTTACCAACAGAAAAACAATTTTCGGAAAAGTGCCATAGATTGCTTAGGCAGCACTGTATTTAGGAATGGCTTTAGTTTAGAAAGATAAAGTAAATAAATGCAAGGCGCGGTTGCCTCTGAAGAGATTTTAGGTCTTGTTTCTATTAAAATTTCCGTCCTGCTCCTTTTAGTTTTTCCTACAAATTGGCGCGTCTTGACCTACATGTTTAATACCGATTCCGAACGGCATCTGCGAGGCAGATAAGTTTTCACTGAGAATCCTTTCGTGGAGAAAGTACACTCGCAGAAGTTGCCAAATCACTGCCGAGGGGCTATCCGGCTTAGGAAGACTTTCTTCTGATTCAAAAATGTCAATGCTACTTTGTCTGGGGCTTGATGCCAGGATATTCGGTTGGGTACGTGGCCACCAAAATAGACTGCTATTATTTCTGTCTTTTGTTTTGGATTATGAAATTACTATTGAAGTTAATACAATGATAAAATTAAATATGTTCTCCTTAATAAATACAAAAATAGTAACATGAAAAATTGCAATTAAGCTACAGGCGATTTTCTTAATTGCATGAAACTGGCCAGATGGAAGATATGGCAGTTACAATCGTTTCACAAACTCGCCTTTCCTTGTGCCAGTGAACTCATAGCTACTACAATAAGATAGTAAGTCATAGTATGTAAACTCATATGTATATCAGATTCAAAGAAGTAGTAACTACACAGTAGTAATAAACTCATCATAAATAAAGAAAAAGCTGACATATGATGCGAGTGGCCGGACAATTATAACTGGCATAACAGCCTGAAAGCTTTTGTTTTTCAAAAAAGTTTATCAAAAGATGATAAGAATTATGTTATGTAATTGGCACATGACTGTAGAAGGTAATTAAACTGTACACGTACAAAACGCCTGAAGATGCTGAAACAGACAGGAGGACTCTATTTGTTGTTAACCATATCACTTATACTACACACGTAGATATGTACATATTGTGGTGTGTGTGAATAAAAAATGGTATGCACAGCTGTAGGATGCATGCGGTATGTAATCAAAATAGGTAAAAACGTTAGTGTAAAAAACTGTGGGAGCTGATTAAAAACGTAGATACATAGTTATTTAATTTTTGGAAGTACATATTTATATGAGCTGCTATTTTTAATAGTCGCATAAATTCACAAGGAAAAACTTGTTCTGGAGCTTATTTAAGTTCATATAATTTACAAACTCATCAAAACAATTGGTAAAAAAATTTAGCAATTTCTAAACAATTAAAAAGACCTAAAATTGTAGAGATCGTGGTGTAATGAATTGAATTTTATATATAATATTTAATTTTCAACGTTTCTAGATATTCAGATTGTATAGTTACAATACAAACTGTAAAGATATTAAAAGAATTTATGTATATCTGCAGTGGCGTAGCTATATCATCTTGGGCCCGCGGCAAACTCTTTTGATGGGACCTTATCAATAAAAATCGTCACGTTTTATACAGTTTAATTTTAATAAACTTCGAGATTTTCAGCGTATTTAATTAAATGTCCCACTAATGAACATATGCCTCCTCTCTTAGGCAAGAGTGAATGGTGTATAGTCCATGCTAGCCCTATGCGTATTGAAGACTTTACATTTATCCATAGAACATAATATCTCAATGCATTAATCATATATTCGCTAGATTTTCACTGAAATTTTAAACAATTGCATTCATTGGAATGAAACGGGATCTCAGTTGGTATATAATGATATCCAATGCTCGATAAAATATATTCACTTTGAACAAACTTTGCAGATCTTGGAGACGCTTATTTTCGCAAAGCTCATCAAAATGGCGTTTTACCTTCTTCTGACGAGTTTTTGAAAATTCACGGGCGATGGATCATTTTTCTGCCACACCTTTGGCTGCCATTTTTAAATTAATGTCGATAACTTTCCGATCTTTCTAGACAAATTTTCAAACGTTTTAATGCATTTGATTACTTAAATAGAAATTATATTATGGTCTTTGCTTGTCTAATTTTGGATTTTAATCAGAATTTATAAAAGTATACTTTTCAAACAAAATAAAATACTCACGTACAATATAAAAAAAAAAAATATTTTTTATACTCGCCGCCTTTGGCACGGGGCCTCCTTGGTCGGGGGCCCGTGGCATTTGCCAGCCCTGCCAACCTATTGTTACGCCACTGTATATCTCTGCACAGCTTGACTCGTTAGGTTTATCTTTTGTCTTGGATAAAAGCCAAATGGCCAAACAATATATAAATATTATGGCTGAAGAAAATTGGCTGGACATTTAACTGCAATTAATATAATCTTTTGCACAGAATACAAAAAATAATTTAAAAAGACAAAACGTTAGTATTTGGTTATGCATATCTTAATATGTGTTTATATTTAGTGTAACAACAACATGCGAAGTTAGCTTTAGCCTTAGATTGCATATAATAACCTTCTCTCCAGTATATTATTGCTTGAGCTGAAGAAGTTTCTCAACAAGTGCATTTAACTTTATCAGTAATTACTAACAACACAATATTATTTATAGTGCTTTTCTTGTGTTGGGTCCTTCACAAATTTGGCATATTATGGTACTCTTTCCGATTGTAGAATTGCCAGATCTGAAGGCAATTCTACAATCGAAAAAACTTTGTAGCTCAAAGGATAGTTTCTTAAAACTTGATCGCAATATTCCGCCATATGGTACGATATTTCTTAATATCTCGACACTGGCACTCTATTGGAATTTTTACTCTCATTAAATGCATCGCTATCGGGCTCTCAACTATGTATGAGTTATTGGGATTGCAGTTCGTTGGGAAATCTCCCAAAAATTTATCGCAAAATTTCACCAGATAAGTAGGATTTTTTCAGATATTTTGACCCATGCGCTACCTAGCAGCAATTTGTTCTTCAAAGCGCTGTCACGTAGGCCTGGGGGGAGGGGTATACTTGTTCTGTGAAAAGATGAAATGAAACGAAATTTAAATTAAAAATTTATTCTAACCTCATACGTAGTTGACAACCCAATAGCGATGCAATTAATTAGAGTAAAAATTCTGATAGTTGGCGCCAGGGTCGAGATATTAAGAAATTGTTCACCAAATGGCGATGAAGTTTTAATAAACTATCATTTGAGCTACAAATTTTAAAGCATACACATTCATAGGACCAGATTTGTATTTTAGGTTAATGATAACTTGCCTAAAAGTCGATCATTATATCTCGATCCCTGCCCAATGTAGAAAAAAATTGTATTCTGTGTATTATAGCCAAACAGGTACATAGAACATTTTCCATGTGTCAGGCTCCAAGGTTATTGGGAAGTTACCTAAAACCTGTACTATGACTCCAAATGCAATTTTTGATCAAGTGGCGTATTAACGTTGAGACGGACGGACAATCCCCAATAAAAATCTTTCTAGGCGCTGATATTTTATCTCGCTTTCTTAATATCATTACAGACAACCATAATCCCTTAAAAATATAATACCCATGCCAGATAAAAAAGACGTTTAAATGAGAGCTTGCAGGACACTGGAAAGACAGCCAAGTTTGAAAGTGATATTTTTGAAAATTCAGCAATAAGAATTCAAACTTCTTCATTATTTTGGTGCGGCATATGTAAAATCTGGTTAAGCTATACTATTTACTGGACGATGGCAATATCAAATGAGATGGCCTTTCGTGTAAAAATTTTTCTAAGCGTCGCCGCCCTTGGCTGTGTTTGGCAAGCACTCCGAGTATACTTCTGGCACGAAAAGCTCTCAGTGAAAACTCATCTGCCTTGCAAGTGCCGTTCGGAGTCGGCATAAAAAACAAGTAAGTCCCGTCCCCAAAATTTTTGAGAAAAATTAAGAAAGAAGCACCACACAAATGGGAAGAGCAGCTCGGCCTAAAATCTCTTCGGAAGTTATCGCACATTACAATTATTTTTTTTTATTTTATTATTATAAAATTCGTTTCATATGGATGAACCGTTCCATGGTTATAGGACCGGGCTTTTATTCCTTTATTAAAAAATAATCGTCCGCATCTTACTTTTATTTGTGGATAAAAAAAAGGATTAATGATTTTTCATAAAAATGCTGTGGGTATCCCTAGGATCACATAAACTTTCACCTACAACAATTTTTTACCGCGGACTTTTTCGACTCAAAAAAAAACAAGTAAGGAAGGCTAAGTTCGGGTGTAACCGAACATTACATACTCAGCTGAGAGCTTTGGAGACAAAATAAGGGCAGCTTGCTTTGGCATATAACTGGACCCAACGAACAGACACAAATTGTAGCTGTCTATTATACTGGAATCAACAGCCGCGGCAATATTTGTGGAGTTGGAAAGCAACGCATATGAAAATGGCCAGGTGAGAATGGAAAGGCAAATATTGCGGGATTTGTGTAATCCATTTGAGATGAGTGACGAATTGTAAGAAATTGTAGCAAAATGAACCTAGGGTAACTCTGGAATATGTTTGTAGGACATGGGTTTCAAATGGAAGGTATTAAAGAGTATTTTAAAAGAGAGTGGGCCATAGTTCTATAGGTGGACGCCATTTCGGTATATCGCCATAAAGGTGGACCAGGGGTGACTAAAATGCGTTTGTACGATATGGGTATCAAACTAAAGGCAATAATGAGGGTTTTAAAAGGGAGTGGCCCTTAGTTGTATCTGTGAAGGCGTTTTCGAGATATCGATGAAAATGTGGACCAGGGTGATCCAGAACATCATCTGTCGGGTACCGCTAATTTATTTATATATGTAATACCACGAACAGTATTCCGGCCAAGATTCCAGGGGCTTTTGATTTCGCCCTGCATATCTTTTTCATTTTTTTCTGCTTAATATGGTAGGTGCAACACCCATTTCACAAAGTTTTTTCTAAAGTTATATTTTACGTCAACAAACGAATCCAATTAACACGTTACATCTCTTTTTTCATATTTGGTATAGAATTATGGACTTTTTTACATTTTTTCGTAATTTTCGATATCGGAAAAGTGGGCGTGGTAATAGTGTGATTTCGGCCATTTTTATATCAAGATAAAGTGAGTTCAGATAAGGACGTGAACTAAGTGTAGTAAAGACGTATCGATTTTTGCTCAAGTTATGGTGTTAACGGCCGAGCGGAAGGACAGAATGTCGACTGTGTAAAAAAACTGGGCATGGCTTCAACCCATTTCGTCCATTTTCACAGAAAAAATTTATCTTCATAGAATCTATGTCCCTACCAAATTTCAAAAGGATTAGTAAATTTTTGTTCGATTTATGGCATTAAAATTATCCTAAACGAATTAAATGAAAAAGGGCAGAGCCACGCCCATTTTGAAATTTTCTTTTATTTTTGTATTTTGTTGCACCATATCATTACTGCAGTTGAATGTTGACATAATTTACTTATATACTGTATAGATATAAAATTTTTTGTTAAAATTTGACTTAAAAAAACATTTTTTTTTAAGTGGGCGTGTTCGTCATCCGATTTTGCTAATTTTTATTTAGCACACATACAGTAATAGTTGTAACGTGCCTGCCAAATTTCATCACGATATCTTCAACGAATGCGAAATTACAGCTTGCAAAACTTTTAAATGACCTTCTTTTAAAAGTGGGCGGTGCCAAGCCCATTGTCCAAAATTTTACTAATTTTTAATTTTGCGTCATAACGTCAACACACCTACCAAGTTTCATCGCTTTATCCGTCTTGGTAATAAATTATCGCACTTTTTCAGCTTTTCGAAATTTTCGATATCGAAAAAGTGGGCGTGGTTTTTGTCCGATTTCGTTTATTTTAAACAGCGATCTGAGATGAGCGCCCAGGAACCTATACACCAAATTTCATCATGATACCTCAAAATTTACTCAAGTTATCGTGTTCACGTACAGACGGACATAGCTAAATGAATTTCTTTTTTTGCCCAGATCATTTTGGTATATAGTGTATATCTATCTCGATTGGTTTATGCCGTTACGGATTACCATTATGCGAACAAAGTTAATATACTCTGTAAGCTCTGCTCAGCTGAGTATAAAAATAACTTTAAAAATGGGTCCCTGGTTTGAACGACGTAAATTTCGAGACTACGCAATAGTCAAAGGTTTTAAATCTGTTCTGCTGGTGCTGTCCACCACTGGAGCAGATTATCAAATTGAGTTGTGCCTCACTGTAAGTTCATGTATTTGAATAAATAAATTTTTTAACAATAAGTTTTTCCAACCTATTTAATTATGTAACACAAATTTTTCATCTGAAAGAAAGGAATTTCAAACATCAATTTAAAATTTTTTTTCTCAGAACTTAGACAAAAATTCAAATAATTTGTATACTTTTTCAGCATGCTTACTCCGAAAAAACAACTCCGCCCGAAGCTACACTCGCGGAAAAAAGTTCTTTTACAAAATTTTTTTTTGTATTTTTAGTCGCACTTTGCTTAAGCAAAATAATTTTCTTTATCTATATGTATTTATTTAGCCAGACAGGCTTTAAAAAATTTTGTTTTGTTGTTGATATGAGAGAAAAATTACAAAAGTTTGCACTACTAGGACATGCTTCTTAGTTTCTCTTCTTCATCAGCTAGCTTTTCGGGAGCTGAGTTTTAAACTTGAAATCTACAACATTTATACTTCATGCTTGTGCTAGCTAAGTAATTTGTCTCTAAGTATGCCCTTTTTGTCGCTATTCTTGAAAATTCAATAAGGTGCATATAGTATTGTGTTAAGTCCAAATTGTGAGGAATATTTTTAGGTTCGTTCAAAATAACTTGATCAGCGACATAGATTTTGTTGTTTCGTTTGGGTTGAGGGTTGTCAACAATTAATAATTTTTATTTAATAGTGTACAGCCGAAGCATTCTAGTAATGCACTGCTAGAAAATCCAATCTCACCGATCAAGTTCTGTTGAACGAACCAAAAAATATTCTCTATAACAATGACTAAAAACATAATATCTTTTTATAAAAGGAAATATGAATTTACTGGTGATTCAAGTGATGATGAGCTTAAGTTTACATCGATCTCACTATATATTTGTACATGTTTAAAAAAAATCGAAAATTATTTTGTTAAGCAAAATTATGTAAAAACTGCAAAAATTTCTTACGTCAATAGTATTTTCCTTAGTGTAGATATGTAAATAGAAAACTTTAACATCAGTGTGTAAGCTTTAGTGGTCGACATAGCGAACTTGGCATACAATTTAATTAGAAACTTTACAAGAGAACGTGAAAAACCACAGCTTAAATATGCAAGCGGGCAACCATAATTGCACTAGCTTTTGTAAAAACATAAACAAATTAGGCTGAGAAAGCAAAGAAAAGCAAAACTATAATGTTTGCTTATAGGTAATTATAGAGGTATGTATATATGTATATGTAAGTTCAACTTCTGTTTATTTCAATGCTTACATGAGGAGGAGAAGGAGGAATGAGCAATCGACTTATATTGTGCTATGGAGTAAGAGCGTACCTTTGTATATAAAACTGGACTTTAAATGCATAACTAATGAAATCTTTGAATTGAAATTACTGAAATTGGATCGGACGCTTTAAGGAAAATTTCTTCAAAAACTAAATCATATTGATTAGATCTGACAAAATTAAGCACATGAATGCATTGAGAGTTGGTTGTGAATCCCTTAAAAGTAGGGGACATTGTAAGCAAAAAAGTTTGCGCTAAAAAGAAGGTGAGCCTAGACCATAGGCCTTCTATCACAGAACGCGGAAAAATACTGACGCATTTGGCGGCTATCCCTACGGATTCTTACAGCTCAATGATTTGAAAATTGGCCCCAAAATTAGAAATAACAAATAAGGACGGGACTTCATACCTTTCATTAATGGAACCGAACAACAATCTGATGAAATTTCAGAAACCCATAAAATCTGAACAATCAGTTGTATAAGACATTTGTTTCATGTAAACATCCTGTGAAATTTCAAGCTCTTAGCTTGTTCGAAAAATCGGTTATATGTAAAATATGTGCTATGGTGATACGATCCGGTCCGTTCCGACAAATGATTAATTGCACGTCCAAATATACCCGCTTGCCGAATTTTATTTAGTTTGCTTTCCAACCGACAGAACGACTCGATGAAAGCCATTCAGATTGTCACTTTTGATAATTTCGGGGTAGATACTTATTGATGGGTCTATCTTTTGTCCTTTAGGACCTACAATTTTCAAGATTCGAGCAGCCGTGCTGTTTTCTATTTATTCGCCCTAAAAAAATTGCATTTTTGTTCGGCTTTGTGTCAACCATTTCATTGGTGGTTGGCTATTTGAGTAAATATTAAACTTCCGCGCTGCATAAAATCTCTTCCAAAGCGTCCTCCTGTGATCGGGTGACATATGTTTTGGGATGAGTTCATACCCTTCTTAAATTATCCCGCCACCCAGCCCTTCGAACCTTTATCCAACCATAAACACATTTACAAAACCACTTGAATAGTTTCCCTCCCCACTTCACACCTGGATGGTAAACCTTTTTATTGTGCACCACCGTGTACCGATTACTCGAGTACTGGAAAGTTTTTTTTGCTGAACTGCTCAAATGTTTGCGCAAAATTCCCGAACTTTTGAACAACTCGAGCTGCCAATAAAGACTAGGCTTTCTTTTTTAATTTTTCCAGCAAATTGGCAGCAGCTGTAGTACAATTTGTAGGTAGTTAGTTTAGAGACGGTTTTGTTTCCTAGTAGAACTGTGAAATTAAAATGGTTGAAAAAAGGGGTAGTGACATAGTGTGAGAACTATGAAGTGGGACAATAATTTAGAAACTAAATTTAAGTCTTTGAGAAATGATGTCGATTTAAGATCTACAAAATTCACTTACATTCATTCATTTTCCCAATGCCTTAGTTTCACAAGAGTTCATCCCCTCATGGCTAGCTATTTTTGGTCAAATAGGGTTGTTAGCAATCCCATTGAAAGCAAATGCGATTGTATGGGATATCAACTCTTTAAAGCGTCACAAGCCTCCAGGGCATTTCTCCTGCTCAGTTGCAGAGATATCTGGTAATAACTTGCAGCTGACTGGCACCTATCTAAATCAATTGCTCGAAATTTTGGTATGTTCCTTAGTCTTTGAATATGGTCAAAGTTACATTCATTCCGTAGACGGGGCAGATCTCTTTTGTCGCTGCCAAGGATTCTAAATGGCTTAGTCTATCCCTGTTCCTGCGTCAATAACGTTGGAGTGCTTATTCGATCTATACATATGGAGTAAGGTTCCTCGAATGCGATTATTGGTATCGCAACATGCTTATCGTAAATGCATTACAATGGTTTGCATTATGTTGTAAGACTGATAGAAGAGCCACTCTGATGAAAGGAATCCGAGCTGCCTTTTTTGATATCAAGAAACTTTCAATAGTGTCCTCCCGATTGCTATCTAAATGATTGAAATTCGAATGATCAGTCATCCTATTTATTAACAGACTTTTGGCCGGTGGGATTATCACAGCGAATAGGGGTTTCGGCAGTGAAGAATCTACTCCGAGACACCGAATGTGGAGGCTGTCAAGTGGTGGCTATGCTGATGGATTAGCAGTCCTTTCCAGGGGGATACTCCCGGATACCTTGCGAGACCTTTTCCAGTTATACATAGGATTTGGTGGCTGGGCGGTATGTATCCTTCGGATTAAAACTATAAATCCCAATCAAACTGAGCTAGGTCTATGAACTAGTAGGTACCACGTTTCAAAGTTGGGAAGGAATGTTGGTGGGTCAGAAAATCGGAGCTTATGGCTGTCTAAAACTGCAGTGTCTGGAAGCAGAATGCCAGCGGGGAGTTTTGTACCCCCTGCACGCCAGTTAAAGTCTAATCCAGAAGGTGAGCCTTTGTTCAGTTAGGTGAAGTCCCCTCATACAGGTGGTGAGTTACTTCTGATTGGTTGTTAACAGCAAACGCTGGGCTTTATAACTAATGCTCATCTCAATGGCGGTGAGAGCGTTAGTGGGCACTGACCGATAGTTCTTTAATAAGTGCAGCTCATAATTCAAGAGAACTCTAACTAAGTTAGTTGCATAAAAGATACTGAGGTGGAATTGGTTAACTACTTCGAATTTAACTTCCAGCTTTTGAAAGGACAGCGTAAATATCTCGGCAGGGATGGCTACTAATCCGCAGAGATCATTTCGAAGATCAATGTTAGCCTTTTACGGAAGTATATCGTTGCCGTAAGTTAATGTGGTTTCTAAGGGGCTTTGAAGATGTTAAGTGAGCTGCTTCCACGTAGTTGCAGCAGCACCCACTCAACCAAAGCTAAGCAAACCATATGTGTTCTGTACAGTTGGACAGACAGCGTTTTTTCCTATTGTTATAGGAATGTCCATCGATAAAAAACCTTATTTCGTTGTATGTGTTCTGAAACAGAAAATAAATTGGCCAAGTATAAATTTTTTAAAGATACCACTTACTTCCAGGATTCATGTTGTTTCCTCTTATATATTTTTTCTGTCTAAAAAAAAAAAATTACTTAGTTAAAAAAAAGATATAATGAGGAAACAACGTGAGCCCTGAATTGAAAAAAAATTTGTGGCGTTTGCAATTTATGACGAATGATTTCTGAGCTCATATTATCAAAGAACGTACAGCACGATACCAATAAGCAATATTACGGGCGAGAATCTCGACTACATAAGACGTGATTCGATTCCTGAAAAAATGTGCGAGTATAGTCACTCGATTACGCGGGCTAAAAATTCGTAAGCTCTAATAGCCTGAAAATTACTATACTTCATAAACCCCATAATTTTTCAAGGATCCCTACTAACCAAAAGAAAGCAATCTAGGGCTTATTAGGCTTCATAGCCCTATCATACAATACAAAAATAGGCCAAGTTATAGATTTTGTAAATCTTTAGGCTTAAGCTTATTAAAATAGCTGAGACAAAAAATGTTGGTTTTAGTCCCATGTAGAAACAAGTAAAAGTGTCTAAGTTCGGGTATAACTGAACATTATATACTCAGCGTGAGCTTCAATTGTACATTTCATTCAGACAACTAACTTTTCTACATAATACGGGGAACCGCCCGTTTAAAAAAAAGTCTCCCCATTTCCTCTTACAATAAAACTTCATAAGTGAAATATCAATGATTCAAAACTATTTTTTGCTAAGTTATAGCTTATTATTCTAGTCTACGACCCTTTTAAACTTGTTTTATATCTAAGTTCCCGTCCATTACTAGAAATTTTCTGCTATAGGGAAAATTTGTGTACCCAATTTTATTACGATCCGTTAATTTTTCTTCGAGCTATGGCTTACGAAACATAGAAAATTTCTTAGTCATAAAAGGGGCGGTGCCACGCCCATTTTTTTAAATTTGAAGTCTTTCCTATTTATTGTTATAAATCCACTTGGGGAATGAAATACCATTGATATAAAGCTCTTTTTTGCAAAGATATAGCTTATTTTATTCATCCACAACCCTTTAAAAATCTTTTATATAAAAGCGGGCGTGGTCCCTAACCGATTTCCTTAATTTTTCTTCAAAGCATTGCTTATAGTAAAGGCAACCTCTCTGCCGAATTTTGTTAAGATAGGCTTAACAATTTTTGATTTATGATTAATAATATTTGTAAATTGACTTTATGACAAGTGGGCGGTGCCACGCCCATTTAAAAATTTTTTTTTCAAATTTTTATCAAGAGTCTCAATATCAGTACCACGTGTCAAATTTCAATATTCTAAGTATGTTATTTACTAAATATTCAGGTTTTTTGTGTTTTCCAAAATGTTATATACATAAAAAGTGGGCGTGATTTGATTATCATTCGATTTCGCTAATTTTCAATACCAATCTGTTCTGGGTCCAGATAAGCGCGTGTGCCAAATTTGGTGAAGATATCTGAATATTTGCTCAAGTTATCGTGTTAACGGGCGGACGGACGGACGGACATGGCTCAGTCAAATTTCTTTTTCGATACTGATGATTTTGATATATGGAGGTCTATATATATATCTCGATCCCTTTATACCTCAACCAACCGTTATCCAATCAAAGTTAATATACCCTGTGTGCAAAGCGCGCTGAGTATAAAAAGTAAAATACGCCTAAGTGAAAAAGTCTGCAGCGCGGGGGAGTGACTCGAATGTCGGCACATCCTTTATTCAAAGCATTTTGTTGCACATTCATGGAATTGAAAACGAGTAATGTTTCCAAAGAAGCAAAAAACAATGATTATCAACATTTATTTGCTATGCCGAATGGTCATGCATTTCGTGCAGATGAGAAAAAACAAGCAAGGAAGGCTAAGTTCGGGTGTAACCGAACATTACATACTCAGTTGACAGCTATGGAGACAAAATAAGGGAAAATCACTATGTAGGAAAATGAACCTAGGGTAACCCTGGAATGTGTTTGTATGACATATGTATCAAATGGAAGGTATTAAAGAGTATTTTAAGAGGGCGTTGGCCTTAGTTCTATAGGTGCACGCCCTTTCGAGATATCGCCATAAAGGTGGACCAGGGGTGACTCTAAAATTTGTTTTTACGATATGGGTATCAAATGAAAGGTGTTAATGAGTATTTTAAAAGGGCGTGGGCCATAGTTCTATAGGTGCATGCCTTTTAGAGATATCGCCAGGGGTGACTCTAGAATTTGTTTTTACGATATGGGTATCAAATGAAAGGTGTTAATGGATTTTTTAAAAGGGCGTGGGCCTTAGTTCTATAGATGCACGCCTTTTCGAAATATCGACATAAAGGTGGACCAGGGATAACTCTAGAATTTGTTTGTATGATATGGGTATCAAATGAAAGGTGCTAATGAGTATTTTAAAAAGGAGTGGGCCTTAGTTCTATATGTGGACGCCTTTTCGAGATATCGAAACTTAGAGTTTGTTTGATGGGTATCAACTGAAAGGTGTTAACGAGTATTTTAAAATGAAGTGGGCCTCAGTTCTATATGTGGAAGCCTTTTCGAGATATCGCCATAAAGGTGGATCAGGGGTGACTCTAGAATGCGTTTGTACGATATGGGTATCAAACTAAAGGTATTAATGAGGGTTTTATAAGGGAGTGGTGGTAGTTTTATATGTGAAGGCGTTTTCGAGATATCGACCAAAATGTGGACCAGGGTGACCCAGACCATCATCTGTCGGATACCGCTAATTTATTTATATACGTAATACCACGAACAGTATTCCTGCCAAGATTCCAATGGCTTTTGATTTCGCCCTGCAAAACTTTTTCATTTTCTTCTACTAAATATGGTGTCACACCCATTTTACAAAGTTTTTTCCTAAAGTTATATTTCGCGTCAATAAGCCAATCCAATTACCATGTTTCATCCCTTTTTTCATATTTGGTATAGAATTATGGAATTTTTTTCATTTTTCGAAATTCTCGATATCGAAAAAGTGGGCGTGGTCATAGTCAGATTTCGGCCATTTTTTATACCAATACAAAATAAGCTCATATAATTACGTGAACTGAGTTTAGTAAAGATATATCGATTTTTGCTCAAGTTTTCGTGTTAACGGCCGAGCGGAAGGACAGATGGTTGACTGTGTTTAAAAACTGGGCGTGGCTTCAACCGATTTCGCCCTTTCTCACAGAAAACAATTATCGTCCCAGAACCTAAGCCCCTACCAAATTTCACAAGGATTGGTAAATTTTTGTTCGTCTTATGGCATTAAAAGTATCCTAGACAAATTAAAAGAAAAAGGGCGGAACCACGCCCATTTTGAAACTTCCTTTTAGTTTTGTATTTTGTTGTACCATATCATTATTGGAGTTGAATGTTGACATAATTTACCTATATACTGTAAAGATATTAACTTTTTTTTTTTAAATTTGTCTTTAAGAAAATTTTTTTTTTAAGTGGGCGTGGTCGTTCTCCGATTTTGCTGATTTTTTTGGGCATACATACAGTAATAGGAGTAACGTTCTTGCCAAATTTCATCATGATATTTTCAACGCCTGCCAAATTACAGCTTGCAAAACTTCAAAATACCTTCTTTTAAAAGTGGGCGGTGCCACGCCCATTGTCCAAAATTTTACTAATTTTGTACTCAGCGTCATAAGTTTAACTCACCTACCAAGTTTCATTGTTTTATCCATCTTTGGTAATGAATTATCGCCCTTTTTGAATTTTTCGAAATTTTCGATATCGAAAAAGTGGGCGTGGTTATAGTCCGATATCGTTCATTTTAAGCAGAAATCTGAAATGAGTGTCCAGGAACACACATACCAAATTTCATCAAGATATCTAAAAATTTACTCAAGTTATCGTGTTAAGGGCGGACGGACGGACATGGCTCAATCAAATTTTTTTTCGATACTGATGATTTTGATATATGGAAGTCTATATCTATTTCGATTCCTTTATACCTGTATAACCAACCGTTATCCAATCAAAGTTAATATTCTCTGTGAGCTCTGCTCAACTGAGTATAAAAACACTGACAGAAATAAAGATGAAAATTCAGATACAAATATGTAGAAGAATGGGAAAGGAGCAATAAGGTATTTTGTGTTCTTGTACTTATATCCATATGCTATACACCTGAAGAATGAACTTTATACAAATGTATGTATAACTAGACGAGTGTGAATATATGTGAGTGCAGAGGATAACTGCAGGAAGGAAGTGGTTAAGCGGCTGGGGAACAACAGCAAAAGATTGTAAGACCATTTGTAGTTGAAAGAATGCCCCTGCCCCACTATTGCCTGCAAGTTATGAGGATGTACAAAAATCCAAACCATTAACTGTTAAAAATACCATGCAAATGATGAAAAATGGTAATTGTGCGCAGGCAGATGGAAAAGATTGCGAGAATTGACAATGAGCATGAGCCTCCATTTAACTATGAGTAGGTGAATGCGCCTAATGAATATGCATTTTATTACAATCTCAGATACAAAGATATGAGGACAATCAACCTTATTCGCTTTTTACGAATAACATTTACAAGAGTAGCTTATTCTATTTATTTTTGTTTATTGTACTACATATGGCAATTTTTTTTTTACTATCTTAAAAAATGTTCTATCTACAGCATTGCTCACCAAAATTAAAATTGAAGTGTATTAGTGAGAGCTAGACCACGAGAATTCCAGCGGAAAATTAAAGTTAAAACTGCATCATACAGATGATGTATTTATTAAAAACAGTAACGTAAAATTTTTAGGAAAATTTGATTTTAAATAAAATCACTTGGCGACCACTAAAAAAGAAAAAATTTTTGAAAAGCCGAAAAAATGCAATAATTTTTTGCGTGAGCGGTTCTGAAACTGTCAAAGGTTGTGAGATATCTCCATCTTCTCAGAACGCCGAAAACTTTTTAAATATCTAACTATCGAGGCCTTAGAGATTTGTCGAAGCCCACCCTGAATGCTAACTGTCGTTGAGCTGCCGCGTGGCATATAAAGTATTCTCGAGTATATTCTACAGTCCAATCACAGGGATATAGCATAACCTAATACGATCATGAAAAGAACCCACACATGAAAATCATACGTTTGATCAACATCTAACGACTGGTTGGGCAACCGTAAAGTGCTTGCCAAATCATCAAAAATATAAGACAAAACATGGACCTCTTGTGCCGATAAAGTTATGTCGTGACCAAAAGGATGTTTAATCGCTTTCTATTGACAACTTGTGATCTGTCTTACGGTGGACAAAGTCAGATGACAAAACCTAAGTTAAGCGCAATGATATGAAAGAAATGTTGAAAACAATACCGTCACAACTAAAGAAATTAGCAAAGCCGTTGGTAAAAGGCCAAAGATTGCGAAGCCGAAGGCACCGATATCAAAGTCATAATGTTAAAAGACCTCAGCGTCTAGCTAGCTAGCATTTTAAGCCTCTGTCTTTTAGGATTTCTGAAAAATGGAAAGGCGCTAATTTGGTACCTCTCCTAGTACCTAGAAAACCATACAATGAAGAAGAATAATGTCTTTTTTGGCTAGTAGAGAAAACCCTTACAACAGGGAACTTTTTTTACTTAATTTCTGCATACCAAAATATCTGCAATTCTCAGAAAACTGCAACTTCCCCTAAGGTTCATAGCCCCAACAAGCATGAGTAACAATTGGTGGGCCTATCAAGTCTTAAGCAAGTCTGGTGAAATCGTATGAATTAATTGGCCTGACAAACCCATACAACATTAGTAGGACTGCCACCGCTTCCAAACCAAGTCGGTGGATGCCTTTATCAACTCGCGACCAATGAGCTCAGTTGTCAGATCTAAATTTCCATGCACTATAATAAAAAACTACAATTAGCTGTACCTAGAGATGAGAAAGGAGGATATACCCAAACGGTTAATAACTACCCTAAGTTAGTTATATATGACAAAAATTTGTAAATACTCTAATATTTATCCAAAAGAGGGGTATGAATGATCTTTTAGAAAATGTGGGAAAGAAACACACATATTCTACCCAAAATATACTAAATTCTTGAGTAGTTATCCCTTGCTATCGGTTAAATTAGTTTTAATCTGTAATCCAGCGTTTTTCAAAAATCTATACCCAATAATGCATGCCGTTGCAAAAATTTTAACTTGCCCAGCAAACATTTTAAGGGCGTTTACAGCCCTTATGAGCTCTTTTGTGAGGCCGAAATGAATGACCTTCTTGCGACGGTCGTTCTATATTAGCCTATTCTCAAATATCATATAAGCCTAAATATGAGCCCGATATGAATCTTAAAAAACTTTTAAACAGCTCATATTCCGCTTCTTCTGGATCTGTTTCCAGCGTCATTATAACTCCAATGAACTCTTATTATATGACACCTGTTTGGTGTATTTGAAAAATAAATGACAACTGACGCTTTGGCATTAAATAGCAAAATATTTAGGAGGAAACCATAAAAAGTAGGGCACACCGTCGTCAGCGCCTGTTGGTGGCATATCAGGTTGGATACACCAGGATAAAGCGCAATAGTTTTGTGGTCACAATAAAAATGTTCAAAACACTTACGTTTTTGAGATGTCGATGGCTGTGGAGAAGCGTCGAGCAGAAAAACGGGGATGCCAATACAAAAAATTGAACAACAGGGGTAGCAATAATGTTGAAATGTAACTCATTTCTTTAGCGAAAAATTTTCCTAATAAGATATCAATATTTGTTCCAAACTTGCTTTGACAAATATAAATGTTTAGCATGCCATCATATCGCAGTCATAAAGGGCTCCCATATGAGCCTTTTTCTGATTCCTTAATATACCACTCCTTTTGGATTCTTAAATTATTAGCGACATGAGCATGTTTGAGGGGTAGTTTAGTGTTCCCTATAAACATTCTTAAAGCCCCTAAAACTCTGGAGTCTAATAACACGTGAAAAATATTAAAAAAATAAATAAATAAATGTACGGCGCGATAACCTCCGAAGAGATTTTAGGTCGAGCTTCTCTTCTAATTTGCGTCGTGCTCCTCTTGATTTTTTCCCACAAATTGGCCGGACGGGACGGCATCTGCAAGGCAGATGAGTTTTCACTGAGAGCTTTTCATGGCAGATATACACTCGGAGTTCTTGCCAAACACTGCCGAGGTGCGACCCCGCTTAGAAAAATTTTCTTCTAATTGAAAAAACCTTATTTCTAAAATTATGATTTTGCTTTGCCCGGGGTGTGAACCCAGGGCATCTGGTGTGGTACGCGGAGCACGCTACCATCTCACCATGGTAGCCGCCGAAAAATGTGAATGTGAAAAATATTAGCCTCAGAAATTTTATCACCTAAGAGTCTGTTATGACTCAAATTTGATGAAATTATGAACAAACGAAAAATATAAAAATTGCTAAACTAGGCAGCTCGGGAATAAAAATTCAGAAAATTTTCTGTGACAATTTATTCTAAATAAAATTTGAATTCAATTTAAACTTATTTCATTTCTATATTAATTTGGGCCAATTTTTAGTTAAATTTGTGGTTATTGGAGCTTTTCGGCCAATAATTTCAAGACAAAACACAAGTTTTTCTTTTTCTTCTACGCGTTTCGATGAGTATTTTCCATCTTCCTCAGGGAGGCTGTATATTTTAACATAAAAATATAAATATAAAACACTTATTTCATTTCTACTAACTGGATAATTCCAGGAGAGATTTATTGCAAACATTATTTTCCTCGGATATTGTCAATAATTCTTCCAAAAGTCCTGAATTGTATAATTATAAAACTCAAAATAAGCAGTTTATGAGGCCAATAAGGCTCATAAATGACACCGGAAAGAGGTCTGTGTAGGATTTACATTAGCGGTAAAATATGAGCTACTTATGCGCCTGTTAGGGGTCTTATCGTTTTTTCTTCACGCTCTTAAATGAGTTCGGACTAATTGTTGACTTCGAATGTTTGCTGGGTTGCTTGTTTAAAATCAAAACGAAAATTTCTTAATTTCAAATAACGTAATAATTTAAGTTCTGAACTGTAATTCTAAGCAGCCTCGATTCAAATTATTTTGAAATATCCAAAAAAAGATATAAAAAAGGAATATTCTCGGTATTTTCCTGACATTTAGCCATAAAAATGTTAAAACCCGGTAGAATCCCATCTCTAGCTCTACCTGAAATATTAAAACAGTCGAATATTCAAGATTTCAAATAAGCAAAGTAGTAAATAATTCTTTTTCATCATTTCCTCTTGCAAGCACATACTGAACTTTCATCTGTAGTTGTTTTTTTATTTTTTATTTTCTTACTGTAAGTATTGAACCCGGAAGCTTGAAAATAGAACAGAGTGCTGCTGACAATTTGTGCAGTGCAAATCGATCAAACGTATTTCCGTTGGAACACGTCTTGAGCGCAGCAAGAAGCGATTGTTGTTGCTGCAGATGTTGCAGCAGGTTTGTACTCAAATTGAAATTCATTTCTCTGTTCAATAAAATTCAAATTAAGAGCGTAGCAATACGTAAAGTTTTGCATTACTTTATATTGGCGAATACTGTGCATTATTTATTAATTTTTCTTATTCGCTGTTAAATTTGAGGGGCGTAAACGTAACTTTTCATGATGGCTCCCATGAAAATTTCACATTCAATTCAAATGCAGAAAATTGGTAAAAAGAAAAACAAAGATTCTGTGTAGAAAAGTGAATAATTTTTCGAAATGTTGAAATTCAACAAAGTTGAAGTAATTCAAATCTGACTACTCTTATCATAGAAATGTAAGAAACCTTTATAACTAAGTATCGGTGTTGGACTCACTTACTTACTTAATTGGCGCTTTATCGTTTAAACTTTTATGGCCAAGAAGGCGCGCCATTCGCCTCTTCGATGGGTTGGGTGGCGCCATTTTGTCACACTAAGGGGATTTGGGTCGTTTTCCATCTAGTCCTTGAAACATAGTGAAGTCCCTACTCTTCCCCTGCTTTTAAAGGCGGAATATGAGCAGCAAGCTGCTTGTTAACCAGGAGTTACGATGTAAGTTGTTAAATCAGTTCTGCATACAGAAATTGACTACGCAGGCACTTTTGAGATAAGCGCATGAAAGAAATTAAAAAACATCGGGTAGCTATTTTTATCAGCAGCAGGGGTAGTTTTCACAGGATGAAGCGCGATAATGGCACACCGTTCATTTGAGAAACGAAAGGAGAAAGGAGACGGAACCGTAGTAAATTAAAGATATGTTCAACATGGCTTTTTGTGGTTCCTTTGGAGCTACGTCATGGAGGTACATTAGACGCTGCAGCTAAGATCATGAAACAAAATAGTTTTTTACACTTAGATAGAAAGCGTTTTGAACTCAAGCCCATTTCGGCCGTCTAGTGTTGAACGAGCAGACATTTAAGTATTGCCCTTCGGTTCTTTCTTATTTGTGGATTCAGCTACTTTGCCTACATATTTTATGATAGATAAACAGTGTGGCACATTTTGTGTTCTACTGTGCAGTGATAAATAAAAGATTTTGCGCAAGCTTCCGCGCCTATTTCCATATTCAACTCGCATATTCCCTCAAGGAATGGCAGGAGGAGTGGGAAGCTAAGGGTGTGGTATACTGCCATGGTGGCATCCTATTAAGTTTAAATAAAATTTTAGGTATATAGATATTCCTGGTAATTGTCAGGCCTGAGTAAGGACTGACGAATTACACCTGTCTTCCAGTAGAAACTTTGGAACTCCGCTGGCTTTTTGGTCTTTGCTCCCAGAAGGTGAAATCTAATGTTGGGATCACCTTTTGCTGTATGTGGTGATGTTGTAGTTTTTGTAGCCATAAGGATACTCCCCGAAGGACTTGGGGAGTGTTATCGATGTTGATGGACCTTTGCCAGAGATCCGATACGTTGCGGTAACAAGCACCAAAGTTACTAGCCCGACCATCTCGGGAGCGACTTAGTATGACCACACGAAACTTTCAAGGCCCTACCGCCCTGCCACCCACTACATCCATGAGAAACATGGGGTCGCCAGAGCATCGGCTGTTAAAGCTAAAGGATTGACCATGGGTAGATAAGGTTGGCAATTGGGTTGGAAAAGCTATATGTAGCCGTGGCAACACCTTGAAAGGGCTGCGCTACACAACCCCTTGAATCAATTTGGTATTTTAGTCGCCTCTTACGACAGACTTGCCTGCCAAGGGTATATTTTAAATACCCTTACCCTGTGGGGTTGTGTGTGATGATCATTCTGGCCCGTTTTTGGGTTCAAATGCTCCGTGGAGTTGTTAGGGTTAAAAGAAGCTATTTAATGGTTGTTGGAGTCTTAACTTGGTACTTTCCAATGCGAGCCCTTAAGGCACAATTGTATATACTAGACTGCATGAGCTGCGTTAAATATGTGGCTTATTCAGATCTCCAGCTTGTATGAAAAGGATGCGTAAATATCAGGAAGGAAATTTTTAAGATCGATTTGTGCCTTATTCGTAGATTTATCGTTGCTACGTGGAGATTGGATTCATAAATTGAAGCCAACTTCACCGCTGCAGAAAGTGGCAACACAATGAATCAACATAAACGTGTCCAAGTGAGCTGTTCTTTTACAAGATAGCTGTCACTTGCCTAACCCAACGTAAAGTTAACACGGCCAAGCTGACTTCACCTAACCTTTTTTTGTAGCCCAGCATATATACCGATAAAATCCTTCACAGTTCAATATAAATTCACGATGCAAACCAGAGTTCATATTGCTGCCTTTCTTGTTTGTCATTATCTCTAAAATAATTTATTTCAGGCATGCTTAACGAACGAAACGATATCATTTCGTTACGATAATCAACGCTAATAAACGAAACGAAGTCATTTCGTTTCGTTTATTAACGTTAAGAACGACAAATTAACGTTAATTTGACGATCTTAACGTTAATAAACGAAACGAAGTGACTTCGTTTCGTTTATTAGCGTTGATTATCGTAACGAAATGATATCGTTTCGTTCGTTAAGCATGCCTGATTTATTTTTGCTTAATTGCAAGCACTTTTCGAACAATATTATGCATATTATACCAAATTGCGCTTTTTAGCAAATATAATGAGTTGGTTTACCGGTCTTTAACCACTGACTATCATTAGCTATTTTTAGTAACAAAAAGTAACTTTCACTAAGCTTTGAAAAACAATATAATAAAGAAAATATTAAAATGCTTAAACAAAAACAACAACCATACAAAAGTTGTGGGGTTTAAGAAAGGTTTGCCATTCTGTTATGCGAGAACTTTATGCTTAGCAATTATGACCGAAAGTGCTTAATTGCTTGTAAGCAAAGTTTGAACACAAATTTATGAATAATTAAAAGTTTTTGTAGCATAACCAGACTACTCGACTTTGCGCTTACCAAAATATATACATACGATCTAGGAAAATATTATGTATGTAGTAATTGCTTTGCGGTATTCAGGAGAGTATACTTTTAGTACACGGTTTGCAATATTTATGAATAAATTAAAAAAAAAAAATTATTTTAAACTTTAAGCCTAATCAATGTTTTAAGAAACTAAAATGGATTTACATAAACGCTAACTGATTTGTATATTTTGCTAATTTTCCACAAAAAAATTTAGCAGGAAATTTAAACTGATGTGAGCTTATCAGATTTCGCCGCAATAAGAACTTTAAAAAATTTATATTTTATTTCTTTATTGATGCCAAACTTCTTAGCTGGTTATTACTATGTAACAGAATTCCCTTGAATTACTTTTCTTTTTCTACCAACCACTGGTGCAACAAAAAAAATATAAAAAAAAAAAAAATAAAAAATTGGTGCTTTTACTTTTGTTCGCGCGTGAGAAGTTATACTTCTTTGGTATTAAAAAATAATTTTCAATTACATGCAAATAATTAATCATAATAAAATAATAAAAGGACTGAAACAAAAACTTAGTCAATGAAGTCTATAAGGTTCAGCTAAAATTTGAAAAGTTAAATAAATAAATATTTATTTTCGAATATTACATTTTTATTTTTTTTTCAATTATGTTCATTGCCATAGCATTTTCTGTGAACGAGGGAATCGGAACTTAAGTTATCAGTGGCTTACTATAAATTTCAAATTTCAGGAGAATCTTACAGTGAATAGAATTAGATCGAATACATCGGTCCCTGGTCCACTTCATGCAAGGAACCAAGAGAGAACCAGGAGAGTGTTTGCACAATAAATACGATTTATTACAATAGATCCGACTTTCCGAAAAGAAGGAAATACCTCTTATACCAAATTTCAAGCAAATCGAAATTTAAACGGTTATGTATGTAGAAAAGGTCGGCCCCTGCTACACTTTTCGGAATAAAAAGTTTCTCAACTACTACCCCTGTCAAAGCGGTACCACTGTACCAAATTTCCAGCGAATCGAATAGGCCGGTCCCTGGTCCACTTATCGGTAACAAAAGTTTCTTAAAAAATGTGATAGTGACGGATGAAATCCATTATGAAATTTGCAGCGAATTGCATCATACACTATATAATTTAGATAAGGTCGGCCCCTGGTCTACTTCCTGGAGTGAAAAGGTGCGCCTGTACCGACCTTTAAGTGAATCGAGACATATCTAAGATTTTTTGGAATAGGTAGGTGCCTGATTCGCATCCCGGAAAGACAATTTTTTCAAATAAATAGCTAGTGACGAATGTACCCCTATACCAAATTTCAAGCATATCAAACTTTTCATCATTTCATTTCGAATAGGTCGGTCCCTGGTCTACTTCCCGGAATGAAAATTTTTCAAAGTATCTTTTTGAAATAGGTCCGCCTGTACCGAATTTTAAGTGAATCGAGCCATATTTATGATTTTTTGGAATAGGTAGGTGCCTGATCCGCTTCCCGGAAAGAAAATTTTTTCAAATAATGAGCTAGTCACTGAAGTACCCTTATACCAAATTTCAAGCATATCACACTATACATTATTTCGAATAGGTTGGTCCCTGTTTCACTTTCCAAACTAAAAATTTCTCAAATATTTTCTCGCCCAAAAAATATAATTTTTTGGAATAAGTCTGTCCCTGGTCCACTTCACGGAAAATAAATTTTCTCATATACTGAGCTTGTCACGGAAGTATCCCCGTACCAAATTTGAAGTAAATCGCATTATACTCAATTTTATTTAGAATAGGTCTGTCCCTGTTGCACTTCCTAGAAATAAACGTCTCTTTTATATTATCTTTGTCAAAGAGGTATCTCTGTACTTAATTTCAACCAAATCGCGCCATAAATAAAATTATTTGGAATATGTTGGCCTTGTTCTACTTCCCGAACCAAATTGTGAATTTAAAGCATCCTCAAACCCCCTGGAATACAAACAGAAAACTTTATCAAAATCATTCCATTCGATTAGGACGAGTTCAGTGACAAACACACGCACAAAATAAATATATATATATAAGTGGAACTGCTGTTTTTATGTCGCATTTAGATATATTTGTACGTATTGCATGCTGGGGGCTGTTATTTGGCAATTACATTGTGATTATGTAGGCGACAGCGTTGGCAAAGAAAAAGGACAGCACCAAAACCAGACCCAATAAAAACAAAAGAAATATTCAAATTTGTCTGCGCCAGTAAATTGTTGCATACAACAACAAAAATCGCCAACAAACTGACATGTGATAGCAAATAACCGGTTGGGCATAAAACTGAATCAGCAGAAGTTGTTGGCATTTCAATGTGTATTGTTTTCACAATATTGTGGCAACTGGAGTGGTGATGTTTAATTTTTGAAGCAGTGACCCATATTTTGACAGACTTTTTTGGGGTTCTATTAACTTAATTAGACTGTGAAAATGTATATAAAAAAATTATAATTTAATTGAGTGCGTTTTCTTAAAGCTGATCGTAAAAATCAGTACCCAATTGTGCACAAGAAATATGATTACCGCTGCAAAAGACTTGTAAGCAAAGCTACGGAAAAGAGTGTTCCATTGCGCAGGCATTCACTGCATATCTACTAGTAATGGAGCAGCTTTGCGATAAACCGCCCTTACGTCTTAATTGGATAGTCGGAAACATTAACTACACCACTATTCATTGATGTATCGGGTATATAGATATTCCTTGTATAATAAATAAAATTTTAGATCGTGTGTTGTTAGAATTGTAGTCAAACGTTGAATTATTTTCTTTATTAAAAATTCGTTTCTCTTATACAAAATTTATATATGTAAGCTAAAATACTGACTTACACTAATACTTACAAAACAAGTGTATTACATATATATACTTTCAGTCCCCTGGGAACTGCACTCTTAGCATAAATAAAATTACGCATATTTCATCAATGGTAAGCAAAGCAACGGGTATACTTTGTTTTGTGAAGCGACGGGCTAAGGAGTTTAATGATCCGTATCTGACTGAGACCCTCTACACATCGTTGGTATGACCAAACTTAGAGTATTGTTCGTGTGTCTGGTGCCCAGGATATCAAAACTTTATAAAGCGTATTGAGTCAGTACAGAAGCAATTCATTATATTTGCACTACGTGATCTTAACTGGGATTCTAGTGTGCATTTGCCACCATATAGAAATAGGCTTCTCCTTATAAATCTGCCAACTTTAGAAAATCGAAGAACTTTACTCGGGGTAATGTTCATTCTCAAGCTCATTATGGGCGGGATCGACTCATCTGATCTTGTTAGTCAACTAAATTTTGTTGTTCCTGGTAGAACGTCCAGGCCCTTTGTGCCTTTTTATTTACCACTTTGCCGGCAAAATTTTGGCAAAAATAATCCACTGCGAAGCTGGTGATCGCACTACAACAACTTGTATAGCTGAATCAGTTTTGAATGTTCATTTTCCGAGTTACATAATTCAATACTGTCACGTCTGGCCTGATATTATGTACTTTCTTTCATATATATGGTTGAATTTAATTATTTTTAATTGTAACATTAATTTTATGTTTTATATATCTTAGTAGTCGACCGCATTATGTCTGTGTCGACTTTAATCCAAATAAATTAAATTAAAATGCAACGCAAGCATAAATAAATTTTGTGAATAATTTTATGCAGTTAAAAGCTTGTGGCAAGGATTTGGCTAGCTTTAAACAGTAACATCATGGCGGAACGATACAAGGTGGCAGCATGGTGGCATACCTACAAACATAAATAAAAATTCCATGTATTTTGTTTTTGTAAATTCGATGGACAAATGTCAAGATCGTACTGCGCACGAAGTTGATGTATCAAATCAAATAAAAAAAGTTTATAACCAGCTGTGAGTAACATAATAAGGTTCAAGTCACTAGACAGGGCACGGCGTAGTTATCGTGGCGTGTGAAAATATATGTGTGTACAAATGAGTGAATATGTCAATGAATCTCAGGTTATACCAAAGCGAGCCAAAACATGTACGTACGAATTTATTAATATGTATGTAAGAGTAAATGTTTGTACAAATGAGTGAATTTGTTCACGAATTATCTAATGCTACTCAAGTGATACTATTAATTTTTTAATCCGTTTGTGCTTGCTTTGTTTGTTTGTTTTTTTTTTTTTTTTTCTTGGTGTGTGGTAGTATTTTGTGACATAATTTTAGCTGGATTTCATAGAATAGTTTACATTTGTTGTTATCTTTTGTTTTGTTTTTGCATGTGTGCATATTTTGTTATGAGCACTTAGTGACAATTATTATTATAGTATGACATGTGCAGAATATCTCAGCCCCCAATATGCATACAGCATTCTTCAAATACATTTACATGTAATATTTGTGAAAATAATGAAGACAATTGAATAATTTAAATTTGTTTGCATATTTAGTTATAAGAAATAATCAATAAAATAATATTTTATAAAGAAAATTATAAATAAAAATTGTTTTCCTTCAAAAAATGAGAAAAAACGAGAAAAAAAGCTACTGTCCACACCTGTACCCGGGTATAAGAAGTCGCAGGTGTCAAGTTTGAAAGCTGATATCTTATCAATGCATGGAACTAGCATGACAAATAAGACACCAATCGACGTAGATTTACTTCGTTTTCACAGATCAAACACTTCAAGTCAATATCTTTAGCGATTTAGGAGCTACATCACTCCAAAGTAGCTACTGGGCACACCTGTACTTGGGTATAAGTCCTAGGGTTAATATGGTACGTGTCACACCCATTTTACAAAGTTTTTTTCTAAAATTATATTTTGCGTCAATTAACCAATCCAATTACCATGTTTCATCCCTTTTTCGTATTTGGTATAGCATTATGGCATTTTTTTCATTTTTTGTAATTTTCGATATCGAAAAAGTGGGCGTGGTCATAGTCGGATTTTGGCCATTTTTTTATACCAATGCAGAGTGAGTTCAGATAAGTACGTGAACTGAGTTTAGTAAAGATATATGGATTTTTTGCTCAAGTTATCGTATTAACGGCCGAGCGGAAGGACAGACGGTCGACTGTGTATAAAAAACGTGACTTCAACCGATTTCAGCCTTTTTCACAGAAATAAGTTACCGTCCTAGAATCTAAGTCCCTACCAAATTTCACACGGATTGGTAAATCTTTGTTCGACTTATGGCATTAAAAGTAACCTAGACAAATTAAATGAAAAAGGGCGGAACCACGCCCATTTTTAAAGTTTCTTTTATTTTTGTATTTTGTTGGACCATATCATAACTGGGGTTGAATGGTGACATAATTTACTTATATTCTGTAAAGATATTAAATATTTTGTTAAAATTTGACTTAAAAAAAAAATTTTTTTTAAAGTGGGCGTGGTCGTTCTCCGAATTTGCTAATTTTTATTAAGCATACATACAGGGGTAACGTTCCTGCCAAATTTCATCATGATATCTTCAACGACTGCCAAATTACAGCTTGCAAAACTTTTAAATTAACTTCTTTTAAAAGTTAGCGGTGCCAGGACCATTGTCCAAAATTTTACTAATATTCTATTCTGCGTCATAAGTTCAACTCACCTACCAAGTTTCTTCGCTTTATTCGTCTTTGATAATGAATTATCGCACTTTATCTGTTTTTCGAAATTTTCGATATTGAAAAAGTGGGCGTGGTTTTAGTCCAATATCGTTGATTTTAAATAGCGATCTGAGATGAGGGCTCAGGAACCTACATACCAAATTTCATCAAGATACCTCAAAATTTACTCAAGCTATCGTGCTAACGGACGGAAGGACATGGCTCAATCAAATTTTTTTTCGATACTGATGATTTTGATATATGGAAGTCTATATCTATCTCGATTCCCTTATACCTGTACAACCAACCGTTATCCAAACAAAGTTAACATACTCTGTGAGCTCTGCTCAAGTGAGTATAAAAACCAAATATTTTATATGTTTCAATAAGTATATTTGTTTAATAATTGATCGATATTTCGACCTCAATCTGAGATCATCTTCGGGAACTCTTGGCTGTGCCTGATTGACTCGATTGGTTGGGAATAACTTATGCACTGTATGCATTTGGCTTATCACAACTACTTCTGTCTTATTGGTAGTCGTCTCCAATCCCATGCTCGTTAGCCATTCATACGGTGGCATTTTTAAGCCATTGCTATTACGAAACTATTATCTGCATAGTCGACAATAGTCGTGCCTTCGAAAAGTCGATTCGCAGCACACCATCATACATCGCATTCCATAGCGTTGGCCATAGGTCAGATCCCTGAGGAATGCTACCCGCGTGTTGTGTTTTCTTGGTCAATCATCGGTATCAAAGAGGAAATCTGTCGCTAAAATTGCTACCAATTTTTCTGCGCAGAGAAGCAGGTGTGCCAATACTTCGTACCGCTGTCATCATCTGCACTCAGTTTGCAGAGTCTATCCCTACATTTTTTACTTATTATGGATTCCAATATGAATATTTTCTGAGCCGGAGCACTAACGTCCATTATCATAACCTGAGCTAGCCTTCTGATTTTATTACTACTTAAAATGCCCGCCGCCAAACGTAATTGCAGCATTTAATTTTAGCAATACTAAGCTTATATGAAAGCAAGTATTCGACAAAGCGCTTAATTAATTTTAAGCCGGTTTTCTGCAAACATCTGAAAAAATTCGAGATGTGTATTTCAATTTGAAGAATTTTTATATAAAGAACCATTTACAATAAAAAGGCGTTAACGGCAAAGTCCTGTTAAATTGTCCATTTAAATATGTTTGTATTTCTGTGCTTGCATGCTCATGCATAATGTGGTTTAATTTGTGGGTATCTACCGTGCATACTTATATAGTCAAAATCATGGAGGTGGAAAAATTCGGGAGCATTCCCCGAATAACGAGGATGCTAAAATTGCGACTAAAAGAGTTTCAAAAAGCATTGAGCTTTTTAACATGAAAAATCACTGATGGTAAAAATTACGATTACAAATAAAAATAAAATTATTATAAATTAATTTAACCGTCCTGTTCATGAATAATTTTTCTTCTAAGTTCGCATGCCTGGGTTCACGGGTACTACGAGGCAGTTCATAAGTGAGAACTACTAGTGGTACCTGGGTATCCCAGCCATGAGAACTAGTAATAAAAAAATAATTTATTAAAAATATCATCTTTATAAAATTATATTTGAAAAAATTGTTTATCCTTTTTTTAGAAAACTTATTCCCATACGATGCCACAAAATTTTAACTCGTTTCTATTTGTAGATTATTTAAAAATTGCTTTTGAATATGCAAAATGTATCCGGGTAACCATCTATGTACAGGACGGTTAAATATGTATGTTTGAATTATTTTTGAATATCAGCTGTTATTCCGGGAACTCAAAGTCAATAACGCTAAATTGAAATATTTATTGAAATGTTTTCGGAATGGAAACGAGATAAAAATAAAGAAAAGAGAGGGAAAAGTAAGAATTGGTTTCTAAAAGATTTGTTATCGATGATATATAGACGAGTTATCGATTTGTTATCCAAGTATTTTACAAGACTAAGGTTACAATTGAGTTATCGATTTGTTATTGAAAATATACTAACTTTTTATCGGAAATTTATTTAAAATATTTTTATACGTTATCGTAAAAATATCGATTTGCTTTTGATGTGTTATCGAAAAGTTATCTATTTACCTAATCTATTTATATAAATTATCGAAGAAGTATAGATAGTTTAACAAAAACCTTAATATTTATTATCTAAAAATTATCGAAAATTGGTTTCTTAAATTTATCGATTTGTCATCAAAAGTTTATCGATTAATTACCGGAGTGTAATCAATTTTTATCGGTTTGCTTTGATATATATACCGATAAAGCCTCAGTATAAAATCGCTACAAGCCGATAACTAGCAGATAATTCATTTTTAATAATAAAATATATTTTTGGGTTTTACTTCATCACCATTATTTTGTGCCATACGTACATATAAATTTACATCTACTGGATCATTCCACAACTCCTATCGGCTAATCGATCGTAATTTTACAATTTGCATCTATAAGTGACAATTTTTCAAGTACAGTTTAAGACTCAACTGTCCAAACTTTCGTGAAAGTCAGCTTAAAATAGCTAGGTTCGCAAAAATATTATAATCATTATTTGTTTCGCCCCTCAAACTAATAAAATTATTTTTTCATATAATATTTTACCAGTGATAATTAAAAACCGTTCGGAAAATTTAAAGCCCAGTTAAACCTGACATCCATATCTGTATCTATAAATCTTATAAAATAAAGTCGCTAAATGTAATTGTACGCACATCACTTCACACAGAGTGCTCCGATTTTGAAACGGGTTTTTGCATTTGAATGCTCAGCTACGTGAGATGGTACAGTTAATATAATTTGAAGGTATATATTATAGGGGCGTGGCAAATTGCCAAAATGTAGTAAAAAATTATAAAATTTTTATTTACATAGCTATAACTCATAAACGGATTAATTGATTTAAAAAATTCTACTCTGCAGTAAAACTTTTATCTACCTTCGTTCTGCATCAAAAAAAATACTTGGTTCATTTCTTATATCAGCAAAATTGTTTAAAAAAAGTAACATTTTTACCAAAAAATGCAGTGCGTGTGGTTGTTCGCTGTCAACTGTGCGCGTAAATTGGTTTGAGTGAGACATGATGCGTCATATAAATACATACATAGCATTCGCTGCGTTATTTAACTTCGGGAGTACATTTATATGTATGGATGTATGAATGTATTTTCATATCATATCAGCTTGACATATGTATGTACATTAGACTGGCTCGAAAAATCAATGGCGCGATATCGGTTAACTTTCGTCCATACAAATCGACCAAAACCAATGTACATATATATTTAAGCGTTTTGTTTTGCCAAGTTAATGCAACATAAATGGTTTAGAATGCATATATCTCTTGAAAAATACTCTTTCGTTAAAAATATTGAACACTTGCTAAAAATTCTTAAACAAAAATTTTATTTTTTGGTATTTTTGCATGTATATGCTAATATTTGTGCCCTAAGGAGATTTAATTCTTCAACATATTTTTTATGCTAATTTGTATGCTGATCGTAAAGACAAATTAATGAGTATCAATTTTTAATGGTTTTTTTATGGCAGCCATAAACGATTTATTTTAGAAAGAACAGTTGGTTTTCACGAATTTTCTTATTCAAATTTATGCGTAAGTTATTTGAGCTGTGCTAATATTTTATTTTATTTAAAATCAAGACAAAAGTGAGCTTTTTTAATCAATATATTTTTATCAATAATACTGCAAAGGTAAGTACCATACAGTGCGATTTTCTATATTATTTGGTATAATTCTTCGGAGAACTTATTTGAAAGGACTAATAAAAAACGGAAAGGGAAATAAATGAGAGGAGATGAACGGAAGGGAAAGGAAAGAAGAGGAAAGGAAATGAAATAAAATAAGACGAAATTACAGGGTGGAAACGAATGGAGAAGACAGGAGCGGACAGCGAACGACAGGACAGGAAATGAAATAAAAGGAAAGGAAACGAAAAAAGGAGAGGATTAGAGAAAAGAGGATAAGAAAGTACGAGAAAGGAAAGGGTAGGAAAGGAAAGGATAGGAAACGAAATGAAAAGAAAGGAAGAAAGGGAAGGAAGGAAATAAAAGGAAGGTAAGGAAGGGAAGGGAAAGGAAAGGAAGAAAGGAAAAGAGAAAGGGAAAAGAAAGAAAAGGAAGGAAAGCCGGTTTAGACCTAAGAGCTCAATGTTTCACAATGGTTATATATAACTCTATCCCGTGTAAAAAACAAAGATACTTTATATGTTTTGGCTCCTGATGGGAAAGCTACGAACATTGTATACAATGAAATTTTCTAAGAATGAAAATAAAAAACTAACTGAATGTGAACAGTTAATATGTATAGATATATATTTAACCTCGCTTTGGACTTAATTTTTTATGAATTATCTTTATTTTCTAAGGGAATCATTAATTCAAAATGCAACAACAAATTACTATTTTTAAACATTGCAACCTCTGTGAAACAAGGTGCGGGTTGCTAGTTCCTTTATAAAACAGCCGATCGAACATCCTTAAGGAAATCAATTGAATCGTTTATTGTTGCTATATTTTAACTACTTAGTGAGAACTATATCATAACCCACCAACTGGTTTTTGGGTCTTTAGCCATATCGATAATTGGGTTGAATTTAGGGAATTTCCCACAAAATGGCAATGCTGTCGACTATATTGAATGCTTACTCTTGTACTTTCAGTTTGCCAATACCACGCTAACACATTTAGTAGTACTTCATAAAGTAAGCCAATACCCAAACCTACGACTATATTTACATTCTACATACATATATCCCCATACATATACTATGCTTGCACTTTACACCTTACACTTATATTCAGGATTACCCCATACCGTGAGCAAAGCATCGAATAGCATAAAATTAGAAAACTAGAT